>NC_069110.1:15179192-15280584 GCF_947172395.1 Bicyclus anynana | reverse complement strand
TCTTTTATCATAATATTACAATATAGGTACATATGTATATAATATATAAACAGTTAAAAATTGGTGAATAAACAAAGATTTTATAGCTCTGTTTTTAATTATTAAATTGGAATGATTTCTATAAGTAAGCCCCTATTAGTTTTTAATGAGGTCTGTTAATTCGATTTAACGATCATTTATTTAAAACGGAATATGTGCTTAAGTACGAGTAGGTAGGTATATAAATATTAATCTTTCGTTATCGACTTTGTTCGTACTTACTGTACGGCAATAAATAAGGGCAATTAAACGTAATTGTATTGATAACTTAATTTTCTTTTGAAATCGTTAGTGAAGTAACTACCTACCAAATAATAGGTATTTTGTAATTCCCCTGTCATTTTAGTCATAAGAGGCGATAATAGGAATATTTATAATTAAGAAACATTAAGTTAAGTTCAAGTTAAGTTAGAATTAATGTCAAGTAGTATTTCTCAATAAAAAAAAGAAACATTACTCAACATAATATTATTTTTATTATTTAGTTTTAAGGATTAATGTATTGTATATCCATTTTAATAATATAAATATAAATAAAACATACAGGCTACTTTTGATCCTGGTAAATCCATAGTTCCCGCGGGATTGTAAAAAACAGAATTTTACCCGAACGGAGTCATGGGCGCCTACTAGTATCACACTAATATTAAAAAGGCGAAAGTTTGTGTGTAATTGTGTGTGTTTGTTCTTCCTTTACGCTACACAAAAGATTTGACTGAAATTTTGAATTAAAATAGATTTTACTCTGGATTAACACATAGGCTTTTACGTACTTATCATCCCGAAAAATCCCATGGTTCCCACGGTATTTGTGATAAAAATCGCGGGCGTCCGCTAGTATTATATATACTATTCAACGCTCCGCGTTTATAATATATAGTATAAGTATATACAGTATACATATATTATATTATACTAGCCATGCAGTTCCCGTGAGAATAATGACATAAAATGTAGCCTATGACACTCACAAATAACGTGGCTTTCAATTGATGGACCCATACAACCTCACAAACTTTACCTCTTTGTAATATTAGTAAACTTAGATTTTTATAATTTATAAATTTTTATATACATACTATATGTATATCAAAAAACCACCTATTTATAACATTCACGTAATGCATAACACATTCTAAACATATTGTATATTTTCCCACTTGTGTGTATAATAAAGAATTCAATTAAAATACGTACGTAGTTTTAATATTGATTAAAAATAAAATTATGTCGACGGTCAAATAAAATAAATAAATCGTTTTTGGATCTGCTAAAAAAAATAGGTTCTTCTCCCTTGGAAAATAAATAATTTCATTACTAAACTAATCACGTGATAAATAAAACAATCGAATGACACCAACCAGTATAACGTTTATCGCAAACCTACCTACATTGTTTTATAAACAGCGGAATTTTTCGATGTATGATGTGGGAAATCTAGAGAAAAAAATAATTTCCCAAGGAAACTTCAATTAAAATTGAATGTTTTGAAAACGCTTTATTGTAAAAGTTACCTACATACATGTTACGTGAATAACCAGCACGAACTACGCATAAATGTTATTATATTCCCTACTTGAATCACCATGACAACATAACTAAGTAGTTTTAAAAACACCCATATGTATTATACCGATGCCCTAGCTTCGTAAATAGGTAATGTAGGGATATTATATACGAATATAAGTAAATAATATATAATATTATATGTTTACGGACATAGATACTTATTTCTCATGTGTATTTTTTTTGCATATATATTTATTTATATATACTTAATCGTATAAATAATTCAAAGCTATATATTTATTTTATTCCATAAATATTGAAATTTACAACAGTTATCTTTACAGGTAGGTGGATGCCTATTTCTAGGTCTGAAAAGTAACTATAGTTTCTTAATTTATTAATCTTCTAATTATCTGCATACCTACTTTTAGTAAATAATAATTTAGTAAGTAACATGAAGGAAAATTACACTGCAATTACAATAAATACAACGTCTCATCCAGACTTAAAAACATCTTATATAAAACTAGGTCATTCGGCTGATACACGAAACGTATTTGTTTGGCATTTTCTTCGTTACTATTCACGTTTCCAATTAAAATAATTCTACGTTGAAGGCATACAACTTTACTTTTACTCGCGCGGCATAACACGATAAACTAAATAAGTTACTCATATTAAGTCACATAAATTTTTTCTACTACCTGTATTACGATACGAAATAATCTGTAATATTAGATGATGACAATAAAATGAGGATTTGAAGGAAAAGTTCGCATAGCATATAAGTTTAGTACAACTAGTTCTTACGAACGTTTTGGTGGTATCCGTAAGTATTTTGGCCGACAATGATGCAATTCGCAATGCAACGGACTATGCATGCACGTGCGGACGGCGGGGAAAATTTCACGTTCGTAATCTCACTCGTGAATCTTAAAATAATGTTATGTTTACAATACCTTGGTAAAGTCCCAGGAACTCGCGCGCGAAACGTGCGTATGTAGTGCGATGTATATTTGCAGTGGTAATATTTTTTTAATCGTGCGCGACGGGCGCCGCTTTGAAATTGACTGATGGTTGCACGGCGAGTTTGTGAATATATGCGCGCGCATCTCTCGCGAATTGCGCTTGCGTGGAGGGAGAACTGTTTACGGAGTACGGAGGACCGCTAGTCTACTCTACAGCTCATTGACGATCAGTTAGGTACATCACATCCTTGTTACCCACCCTATATCTATCAGCGACGTCGGAAGCGCTCTGCCAAATTGGTACGGAGAACGGTTCCCCACCGTGTTTGTGAAGTGTCGTTCAGGCCAGTGGTCGGCAAACATGGAGCAGAAACGTAAGGGGAAGACATCTTCATCGGCTGGGCGAGCCCTGCCCTCTGGAGTCATTTTTGTGTTATACACTGGTCCATATGATGGATCCATATTTGAGTTCTATTAATTCTTCATACATCATATAAATGTTCGTCTTATAATAGATGACTAAAAGTAGAATCATGTAGTGAATAAAAAGAAATCGATTAAACTTGTCTTTTATTTTTGACAAATAATGAATTACCTAATTTGATTACATGGAATAAAATATACGAATCTAGCTAATATTGTATTGTATTCTTATTCTAATTGCTAGTCTACTCTAATGTCTTCAGTACTTATGTAGAATGAAAAGCAAAATTTAAATTGTACTAAGTATTGATTTCTGGACCAAATGTTTTTACCTGTCATTTTAATGAAAGCTATTAACCTATGGTACCTATAATGCGAGTACGTTATAAGCGACTTTGTCACCTACATCCTTGTTATTCTTGGTTATTGTCTGACTGTGGTAGGTCCTGGAACAATGAATCATTGCTCCCATGGTATTAGATTCATGTTGATGGTGTTTGCGCGCGCATCTCTTGCGCTTGCGTAATGAGTGACCACTTTGGGGCCATCCATAAGTATGTACGGATAATTCAGGTTCTAAAATACCCAAACTTCCAGTGAAACTATGTAAACTTTACCATTTGGTTTGGGGCAGAGAGTTCTAGCGTTCTGAGTTCTACGCTCTGCGCAATGTTTGTAATTTTGTACCACCGCACACAGGGTGGTCAGGTCGCCAAACCAGCCAAGACAGACCAGCCAGTTTGGCCGGACATTTGGATAGAAAGGCCGGACATCCTACATTATTGAGGATCCTACATTAGCGAGCAACAGTTGATTCTCGTCGCTTGCGTCGTCGTCGTCCATGTTTGGCGCTCGCTCGTTTGCTAAACGTAAAAAGTCTAACAACCGGACACCGTTTATTTTGGCCGGACACGGCATAGCCTAACTATGTCCGGCTTTATCCGGACGCCTGACAACGCTAACCGCACAGACTGTCAGGCCAAGATCCTTTGTTATATAGATAGCCAGACTTTTAGCATTTTATAAAAACTTTAAGCTTATCAGCTCATGTTTCTACTGTAGTTAAGTTCGAATGGTGACTATGGAGTTTGGACTATGGTCATTAACAACCTATAATCAGCTCACTGTTGAGCACGAGTCTCCTTTCAGAATAGCAGACTAGACTAATAGTCCACCACACTGCACTGGCACAATGGCAGACATCACACACGTAGAGAATTAAGAAAATTTTCAGGTATGCAAGTTTCCTCGAGATGTTTTTCCTTCATGAGAAGGAATTAACAACACTTTACTGAGATTAAATATGCCCGTTCTTATGTATTTTTCAGAAATATAAAAAGATTGTTATTTTTTAATATTCGTTTCAGATAGAATTAGATAATATTTTTTTTTCAAATTAAGCTCATTAACGAAGCCTTTAACAAAGCCGGGAATAGAAACTATGGCCTCGCAATATCACATATGAATGTTACTTAATGAGATACAAAACAACAAGCCGTCAAGTGATGAGACACATTATTTTTAAAATCCAAATAGATACAAACATTGGTTTTTCATTAAGCAAAGTGGAGGTAAACAGAATGGTACGCTAATGGTCGTGTCGTTATGTACTTACGTACTCGAATGAGTAAGTAGGTACATAGCTCGTGATCGCTTTTAGGTGATTGTTTCCATAAAACCATATAGTCTCTGCTTTGTTTGTGCTTGTGGTTCAATTATCAATCTATTTAACTGCCAACAACAGCAGGCCTTCCTTCATATATGAGACAAGTAGGTGCCGCGCGGTTTCACCCGCGTGGTTCCCTTTCCCGTAAGAATACGGAGATAAAATATAGCTTATAGCCTTGCTCGATAAGTGGGCTACTTAACACTAAAAGAATTTTTCAAATCGGACCAGTAGTTTCTGAGATCAGCGCGTACAAACAAACAAACAAACAAACAAACTCTTCAGCTTTATAATATAATATTATATATCATGTAAGAGATCAGAGCAGTGGCATAGCTACCCAGGGGCTATAGTACGATTATTAACTGTAAAATGACAAATGATTGTTACTAGTAAAATGACATTTCAGTGACAGTTGCACTTGTCATTTTACTGACTGCATTTAATCCTCCGACTATAGACGGTGCAGTACCCCGGGGATTTCAAGCTCAGGAGCCCTCAAAATCTTACCAAAAAAATCTCGGTCAAACTGAACTTTCGAAAAATTCACCCATTTTCAAAATAAATATGACAGTTTTTTTCTATCATTTATTTATGTCCTTTTTTTATTTTTAACAACGTTAATACAAAATATAATGCAAAAAACTATTGAAAATTTATATAATAAAAAATAATATTTATAATATTAATAATATAAAGTTAGCCCTTGACTACAATCTCACCTGATGGTAAGTGATGATGCAGTCTAAGATGGAAGTGGGCTAACTTGTTAGGAGGAGGATGAAAATCCACAATCCTTTCGGTTTCTACACGACATCGTACCGGAACGCTAAATCGCTTGGCGGTACGTCTTTGCCGGTAGGGTGGTAACTAGCCACGGCCGAAGCCTCCCACCAGCCAGACCTGGACTAATTAAGAAAATCTCAATCTGTCCAACCGGGGATCAAACCCAGGACCTCCGATTTGTAAATCCACCGCACATACCACTGCGCCACGGAGGCCGTAAAATTTTGTATATTTTTACGTGATGAAACCTCACTAGTTAAGATAGTAGTGGGGTCCCATTTTTATTTGCACCAGGCACTTTGATTACCTAGCTACGCCTCAAAGACAATATAATAAAACAGAGAAAACTTCAGTTAGTGACTAATAGGAACTATTTAAAATAATTGTTTAATATCAGGCACGCGTTGAAAAGGATTATTTAATTTTATTTATATTAATGATTTTGAAATGTAAACATTATTGTATCGCGTATGATGATATCCGTACGTCAAACTGTAGTTATTACATTCCTTAATGAGGAAGCAAGTGACCTACTTTTCGCTCGTTAATTTAGATCATGCGTTATTTTAAAATTAATGCATAAAAAACAATTTAATGCAACATACTTTAAAGTTTTTACATGCAACCAACACGGGAATTTATGCCGACTAGTGCTTAAATAGATGCAACAAAAAACAGGTAGCCGAAGTACCTACAAACGCCCAAGTAATCTGCTACTTATATTCGAACCAACCAATTGAAGTAGCGAGTAAAATTAAATTATCGTATACTGAAATTTTAAATTAATATCTACATTAAAACCGTATTATATGTATATTTATACAGAATAATATTCAGATATAATAAAATTATTATCTATCAGATAAAATATACAATTTAAATACGCTGAGCAATTCATGTGATTGGTTCCAGTCTGTATCACTAGCCGTAAATAGATTTAGCTAAATTTAGGTAAATCTAAATTCTAAGCAGTAATTATATCTAATAAATTAAAATCAAAATAACATATGCATGTTAATGAATACATATAACTATTGTCTAATTAAGTTTTCGCAGTATTTTTAATTACATTATTATCAACCTAATTATTAACTTACTTAAGCGTTTTATATATTGTTGACATGGGTTTATTAATTATTTCCGTTGGGCTTATTAACTGTTATTATGAGAACACTTTGTTTTACATACATTACCTTGAGAATCATTCACTGAACAAATTAACAATTAAATCATTTATTTGTTAAAAAACATTACATTCTGGCTTTACGCTTTAGTATAAATTGTTAACCAATCTTCGAGTGGACAAATCAATGATATTAAATACTGTTAGATGTGTTACTAGTAATGAGAAATGAAGCGCTCAAAAGAAGAAATTTCCAAATCTCAATGTTAGTTGTGGTCCACAACTAACGTTATTTAAAGAAATAATACTTAGATAAGTATCTTCTACAATGTCGAGTTGTGTGTTCAAGAAGTGTAAAAACTATATATACATAAATATATATTAGAATTAAAGACAAAATTGTGCATGTGTGCGCTCAGAATTGTAGCCTATTTATTCGGATAATTTTTTGCGGTGATTTTGTAGGGACGTAACCGGTTTTTTACTTAAAGATATGTTTCATCTTCGTCTTTGCGTATTTTGGTTTACAAAATGATGATTATTATTTACGTAGGTAGAGTAACAATAAACCATTTCAATACCTACTTAAAACAATTTTTACAAATAAGATACTTATCGCTTGTTATGAAAAAAAAGACGTCACCAACTTCTTTTTACTTACCGTAACCATAACAATATGTGATATCATGCAAGCGATTGAATGATTATTTTATTTTTTATATTACAACATACTTATATGTTTTCACAACAGATTAAAGAATGATACAGAATGAGTCTATACAAGCAGCGCGGTGAGGCCCATGAAACAAACTAACGTCACGCGTCTCCTTGACATCCGCTTAAGCAAACTTTTTTTATAATTTGTATTTCAAGATTTAACACAAACAACAATAATTGCGTAAATTGATATCATATTGGACTAATAATCAATAATGGGGATGATGACTAGGTTTGAATATATTGATTTTTATGATACATTCTGGTAAATAAGGTCAATGTTAACTAATTTATACATAAGAAGCGAAGATTGTCTGGATATTTGCAAAATAAATAAGATTATAAAATTTCAAAATCTATTAAAAATCTTTTATCGTAATTAGATGAAAATTCATACAGTTTTAGCTTTCTTACATTAATGTGACATTTTTTAATATATGAACTATAAACATAAACTCACAAATAACAATGATATTAGTAATTTTGTTTGAACGCACGTACAAATCTAACGATCATTACATTGCCTACGACGTCATTAGTTCGTGCCATTTTGTATGGGGCGTTTTTCGGGGATCTGCGGCAGCGCCGCAAATCTGACCCTTTAAATCCCTGTAGCTCTGAAAGTAATGATCGCAGATACCGTGTTCCTTTTACAAAATTGCTTTACTATTTGCATACTCTTAATATATATACAATTTAAAAAACTGTCATCTATTACCTATAAAGAGCTGTTTTTAAAATATTTTAAAACATCAGACACCATTTTTCTTGAATAATATTAAACAAAAATGTTGCGACGCTTCGTGTCGTACTGACTAGAGAATGTATTCGTTTTTGGTATCAGGTTTTGAATGGCTGCATCCCTGCCGTCTTTCGTACACTCTATCTACCTATTATTCTTTAATCTGTGGTTTCCACCTAAAACAACATCGGAAGAATACTTGTAATATTTACGCCTCGAGTTGATAGACTCATTGGCGGCACTTCGTAGGAAGCGTTGACGGGCCAAGCAACCAGGGCCGTCCATTATTATTACTGAAAAAAGGTATATAACAATATTTATCAAACCATATTCGGCTCACTGCTGAGCTCGAGTCTCCTCTCAGAATGAAAGGGGTTAGACCAATAGTCCACGCTGGCCCAATGCGGATTGGCAAACTTGACACACACGCAGAGAATTAAGAAAATTCTCTGGTATGCAGGATTCCTCACGATGTTTTCCTTCACCGTTTGAGACACGTGATATTCGATTTCTTAAAATGCACACAACTGAAAAGTTGGAGGCATACCCCGGACCGGATTCAAACCCACAGCCTCCGGAATTGGAGGCAGAGGTCATATCTACTGGGTTATCACGGCTATGCATAAGCTGGGTTGTATATTATTATTTTTCCATTACATTACATACAAACTACAATGTATCACCACGAGTGACAGGCGTGATGTTCGGTAATCTATGCTAATAGGCGGCGAATGCTTTGTGATAAACATTGTGTGCACTGCGATCCAGTTAAAACCGGCAATTCGTTAGTAGGTATTCGATTAGAATGTTTTTAATATGTACCTACCTACCTGAAACTTGGATAGTTACATGATTTGTTTTTGTTAACATGGCAGCGATATCAGAAGGTCACAACTGACAATGCTCAAACGGAATTGTGGTCAACTATATACTTTACTACATTATATCATATACCTACTATGTAAAGGTTGAGCTGTGATAGCCCAGAAGATATTACCTCTGCCTTCGAATCGTACCTGCGTAAATTGGAATCCGGTCCGCAAGCACTTGTTTTTGAAAAAAAATATCAAAGAATCGATTTTTATATATAGCCCCCGGTATGAAAAAATTATGGGCAGTAAAATTCGATGAACGAATGACAGCGTTACGTTTTTGTGCGCAACCTATTCTGCACACCTTTCACTTTTCAGGCGTAAGTATTGAGACGTACATTGTGTATGCTGCGGGGCAACATACACCTATTTAGACAGTCGATCTGACACACACTTTTTTCTTTTGTATTTCAGTATTTGTGTGATATTAAAAAGTTAGTCGCATCACGTCCACAATTAACTGCCTTCTTAGATTTGCTTGGTGAAATTGTACCGAGGCCTAACTCACGCTAACGAAATGTTTAACGCTTTCGGATATATAACACCAGTTTCACATTTTGTGAGTAGAGTCCGTACTTGTTCATACGTATTCTGTGTCCGTGCCTACAACGGGAAGCAGTTTACGGAGGCTGCTCTGCTCCGTTGTATATATGTATATATGTAAATAATATTCACAGTATAATCTGTGGTAGTATTAACTATTGACTGATCGATCGGCTGCCGCTGCATTGCACCGGTCGGTCTGATACTTAGGCTAAGACGCGCATAGGACCCAAAGTTGTTGGGTATTGTGCGAATACCCCGTTGCAGGCACACAAGTACACACACAAGTACACCTTCGACTTACTAATAATTTTATATTTATGAAATGAAATTTCTGCTGTTCTTGTACGGGTAATTTATTTTAAGTAGTAGTAATAATATTTTGAAATTCATCTATTGATTGATTGTAAGAGGGAAAAATCGAGTGTCTGTGCATTAAACAAAGTCATCATTATCATCATTATCTACCCATAATCGGCTCACTGCTGAGCTCGAGTCTGCTCTCAGAATGACAGGGGTCAGGCCATTAGTCCACCAGGCTGGCCCAATGCGGATTGGCAGACTTCACACACGCAGAGAATTAAGAAAATTCTTTGGTATGCAGGTTTCCCCAAGATGATCTTCCTTCACCGTTTGAGACGGATTCGAACCCACACGCTCCGGAATCGGAGGCAGAGGTCATATCCACTGGGCTATCACGGCTATGCTTACAAAACAACACAACACAAACTATATTATTTATTTGATGAAAGAAAGACTTGAAATTTTATTTATATTGAATTACATACCATTATTTTATCGGGGAAGGTTAATAGGCGCTATGCGACGCTACGACCAATAGAAACGAAGCTGAATATGGCAATAACGAAAAAAATATTCCTTTTGATACTTTCCGTTACCTGCCTACGATTACGGAACTCTAAAAATACAATACGTGGCAACAAGTGATTTAGTTACTGTACCACGTTTTTACACCTGAAAATAAGGTCATCTAGAGGATAAATAATCACGTTTAGTTTAGATAAAGTAAACACAAAAAATCTAGGTAGTTATACCTAATTTAGCTAGACGTACTAACTGAAATGATTCATATTTTGTATTATATTTAAAATAAATATTAAGATGATAATTTAACAAGACAATACAATAATAGTTTTAACAATATAATTGCAATCATGGGAATCAATATTTCATGTTTGTTAATTAAAATAAAACCTGAAGCAATGTCGAGGTTCATGCTGAGTGATTTTTCCAAAGTGAATTCTCATTGATCCAGTGTTTCGCCTGTGATTTAGAATCATGAAATCCTGGGTTCAAATCCCGGTTAGCCTTTGAGATCATTCATGAGTTGTCGGACTAATAAAATAATGAATCAATCGCAGGGATTCGCTGGATGCGATGGATGAAAAATGTGTGGGAATGACAGATCTTGATCACGTTACCTGTCGATAGCAAATGTCATTCCCATACATTTTTCTAGTTTCCGAAGCGTTTGCGATCGTAGAAAGAGAATCGACGTGCCACTTGGCTACAGGGGCAGGATATTGATGTTTGCAGGTCCCTACAAAAGGTCTATCTCCTGCAGTGGACGTCCATCGGCTGATATGATGATGATGATGATGAAGAATATTAACTAGCAGACCCAGTCAAGCTTCACTTATTCAAATTGACAACTTCATCTTAGCTAGTACAGCAAGCAACCAATAAGCTATCGGTGACAAACAGAAACATAATAATAAGTTAAATGAATTTTGTTAATAAATGTTTTAAATTGTAGAATAAAATTGATTTAAAATTGCAGATTGATACAATGTTCCCATTATCTATTTTTTCACAAAAAGCGTCTTCACCCATCGCTTACTAAAACACCCATGCTCATAACGCAAATATTTCCCAGTAGTGGGAATCGAACCCATGGATGCTGGAAGCTGGGTCACTAAACACTGCGCCACGCGGCTGTCTAATATTATGGATATGGATACAAAGATAGATGATGAACATACATAATATATTACATACATACTGAAATAGGTGCTTAGCAAGTAGAACAAATATTGAAACGTAACGTGTTTTGTTTTATTTTTTATTCTTTACAAGTTAGCCCTTGACTACAATCTCACTTGATGGTAAGTGATGATGATATCTAACATGGAAGCGGGCTAACTTGTTAGGAGGAGGATGAAAATCCACATCCCTTTCGTTTTCTACACGACATCGTATCGGTTTGGTGGTAACTAGCCACGGCCGAAGCCTCCCACTAGCCAGACCTGGACCTGGACTAATACAGAAAACTCAATCGGCCCAGCCGAGGATCGAACCCAGCACCTCCGTTTTGTAAATCCACCGCGCTTACCACTGCACCACGGAGACCGTCAAAAAACATATAACGTTGAATAGTTAGGAACTGCATCTCCATTCTCCTTTAAAATTTATGGCAAAAGTTACGGTAAGTACTATAGCACATTGGTGTCACATTGACATTGATCCCAATACGATGATACAGGATGTGGCAGTTATAGGGACTGTAAATGTGTGCAGGTACCTACACTTGAGGTTTATTGGTCCATTTGCAGTGGCGTAGTGTGCCTTGGAGTGCCCCTGTATCAAAATTAGTTGGGGGGAGGCCTAAGGTACGTAAACATTTTTCTGAAGAAGTAAAAAATATTGCTTTTTTGAATTTTGTCATTTCTGAAGCGAAACTCTATAGGCTGGTTTTTATATGATTTTTTGTCGCGAAGCACCAGATCAAGTGACACTTATGGGGTACCTGTACTCCTAGTTTTCATATTACAGCCATTTATATATGCTGTCTGAGCAGAACATACAAATGGCTATATGAAAGTTAGTGGAGCCTCACGATTTCGTGAATTTTGTTATTTCGGAAAAATGCCATGCATATAACTACCCCAAACACAATTTTCATTCTAAACAATAGCCGGTGAAATTACAGACGTATTGGTCTGATGGTTTCTTTGGTTTGGCCTATGATTTTGAATTTTTGACCAAAAGTACACCCGTGCTAAAAAATACTAAGCACCCGTGTCGGTCTAAGTTCCTCATCCGGTCCTTTATGAAGGCAAGCTATATCCTATAATGGGCTGTTAAAAAGGTTGATTATTTTGATGAAGAGTTTTATAGAGTGATATTTTTCTTTAGCGCATGTTATCGTTTAAAGGACAGGTACACTTTGGTTAAATAATAATTATTATTTCCTTCCACGGAAAAATTCAATGCATCACATGCACCGCGTGATTTTTGTCATTTGCTACCTAGCTTATCTTGATATCTCTTACATACATAGCAGAGGTCAACAGACTTAAAAATAAAATCTTATCTTGGAATTGATCTGTTATCTTTAAGATAAAATATATATTTCGGTAGAACCTTTGGAATAATGTGTCAGTCTTTAGCAATCTGACAACGCCACGCGCTTTCTGCGTGCCCGTTGCTATACAGCTAGGTGCTAATCGTTAAATAAAAGTAGATATAGGTAATAAATAAGATAAACAGCCACATTTTTAGTTTAGTTAACGTTGGATCAGTGCGAAGCGGTAAAAAGAAACGACGCGACGTTTCAAATAAATATTATATAGATATTCTGTTGGCAGGGATAACTACTTTTAAGTTTATGGTAGTTGTTTCTAACTGAATACTATTAGATTTTTTGTTAAAAACGCTTAGGTACTCGCCCTAATTACACTCACTTAGGTATATATTAATTCACCCTAGGTGCCTATTGCTATCAATGGATAAGGTTTAGCTTATTCCTTTACATGATTAGGTTCAGATTTTCTAAATATCCTGTGACAATTAACCCACGACTACTCGACTTGTAGTCCTATCGTATGTTCTCAGAAATAAGGTTATCTCTTGTTTTCCACAATTGCATAACTATTAAAACAGTACAGTATCCACTTTAGGATAATAAAAACAACAACCTATTATTTCTATCGGCTTCTGTTCGTAAACACTTAGCTTACTACTGAGTACCTATTATAACAAATAACACTACCATTATTGCAAAACAAAGAAATCGTGTTTACATTAGTCATATCAAACAGCAATTTCTTGTTTCCATCTCATTCGGGATTTAGCCCAGTCAAAATAGACACAAAACATCATGCATCATCATATTATTTGTATTACGTTATTTGAACCACGTTCAACAAAGTTCGTTACTCTCAAAAAGTTGTGGAAGAAATTATAAACGACGAGTTATAGATCAGAATCTGACACAAGTTAAAAAAATTCGCAGTTTTTCGTATGTAAAAAAAAACTCTTTGCTAGTTGCAGTCGTATACCTAACCGACACTCCGCACTTCACTAGTTAGGTATGGCTACTTCGTGATATATCAATGAATAAGTTTGGCAACGTTTATTAGGATGAGGTAGGTTTAAGGGACACCGAGTTGTTAACGCTTTCAGTGTTCCCTAAGCGATCTTAATAAAACAACAGGAGAGCTCGATTTACGAGTGTCGCCGGCTGGGTTGTGGTAGTTTACGAAATGTTCCCGTGGCTCAGTCATCAGGCGGCGAGTCGGAACACCGTGGGGTTTTAGTCGGTTGAAGTCTGACATAACCTTCTCGCCTCCCCGTGGCGAGAAGGTACCCCTATCCTACCCCCATCCTACCGCTACCCTACCCCTACCATACTCCTACCCTACCCCTAGCCTACCCCTAGCCTACTTTTCTGGTTGATTTTTTACACCTTGTGTCCGAAAAACCCAAATATCTTACGGAACCCCATTTTTTTTCCAAAATAAAATTTAGCCTATGTTACTTGTGAATAATGTAGTTTTCGAATGGTGAAAAAATTTTTAAAATCGGTCCAGTAGTTTTTGAGCCTATTCATTACAATCAAACAAACATACAAACAAAGTTTTCCTCTTTATAATATTAGTATAGCTTAGCCCTTATGAGTCTAAACAGCATTATATTCTTCGACCATTAATTCCTCTATGATTATATTAAATCATAAATTCATGAATCATGTTTTGTTAATGTATTGTCGAAATTTACGGGCCTAATTGTTGCCACTCAACCGATAAGGTATCTTAAATCACAATTATACATAGATAAAAATGAATAAGGTTGACAAGGTTAAATTATTTTTGTAATAAAAACTCTTGCCAGGTGCGAGTCCGGCTATGTGCAGTGTAGGGTTCCGTAATAGCATGTCATCGGCCAGACATGGTGCTTTTTGTTACTAATTAGTAATTACCAAATTTCAAAGGATTTGTAAGAAATTTTACTTCGCCAAGTATATATATTATTAGTTGCAAATAGTAGTACGTAGTTATTATTAGTTGATTGACTATAATAAAATATATACGGTCGAATTGAGAAACTTCCTCCTTTTTTTGAAGTCGGTTAAAAAATAAATTGAAAAATAGTATTTTTGTCATATTTATGCATTAATACCCTATATTCTTTTTATCCTATAAATATAAACTATACAGCTACATGGGATAGACGAGAAAAAAAACTTTTTCTTTTCAACTTTCTATAAAAGCGATGAAAATTTGTATAAAAATATGAATTTTTAAAATACATACTATAAACTATATAAGTATAGTTTTATGGGCCATTAGTTAAATAAAATCCAAGAGAATATTATATTAGATAAAGTTTTAAGCTGATTTCTTATAGAAAATTATCTTCGTAGATGTTCTCATTTTCTGGAAACTTTAATTTAAAATTCCAAAACTGCATATACTAGTCAAAGGAAAAATAGAAAGTCAAAATTTAAAAGTAGGTAACTTATTAATTGCAAAATCGCAAACAAAATCGGTTTTACCATTTATTAAACTAATCTTATTACCGCTAAATAGCTACTTAAATGAACATCGTAAGATATTAAGATAAATATGTACTAGAATGAAATTGACATACATATTTACATAACAGTGGAAGAGGCAAACTATGTCTTAACGACTGATACTTTGTTCAATAGTTTTCTAATATGTCACTTTACAAAAGATTCTTACGAGAATCCTTTAAAATATCAACGGTAGGTAATCTAAAAAAGTCAAAAAGTTGCAAGTGTTTGCCTAAAACAATATCCGATCATCAGACTAATTCACTATCTTTGATGTATTTATGTCAACTAAACGAAATTGAGATACCGTATATCATCCGGTGCCTACTGGTGGATATCTTATAGTAAGTAGATGACATTTTGTTTATTTTAATAGGTTGAGAATTAAGACCAAAATAGTGAATAGTCAAAATTTACCCTCGCTAAAGAACCAATTACTCTAGACCAAATAAAACGCAGGAAGTGGAACTGGATTGGTATCCTTTGACGGCCGCGTAGTGCAGTATCTGGATGTATTTACACAATATAAGGTATTTATATAATGTAGAAGTAAGGTATTTATCTTATTACAAGGCTCAAAGTCACTCAGCAGGCGATGGAGCTAGCTATGCTTGGCGTTTTTCTTCGTGATAGAATCAAGAATGAGGAGATCCGCAGACGAACTAAAGTCACTGATATAGCTCAACCAGTTGCGAAGCTGAAGTGGAAATGGGCGGAGCACATAGTTTGAAGAGCCGATGGACGTTGGGGTCCCAAAGTGCTGGAATGACAACCCCGCACTAGAAAGCGCAGTGTTGACCCCCCACCAGGTGGACTGACGACATCATACGAGTCGCAAGGATTCGCTGGATGCAGATGGCTCAGTATCGTGATGTTGTGAAGTCCCTACAAAAGGCCTATGTCCTGCAGTGGACGTCCATCGGCTGATATGATGATGATGATAAGGTTCTTATATTATGTAGTATATAAATTAAATATATATGATAAAATTCGCTATCTTAGTACCCATAACAGAGGTTGTAAGTATATATTTTTTATATATTTATCCTACTAGGAGCAGGAAAACGTGATAGATTATAGGCTACAAGGAAGCGGTCCATTGAAGTGGTGAATTCAAGGCTGCCGGTCTGTTGTAGATCACCCTCAAGAGTACAGTCCACGATAGATCCGACGACCGCAAACGGACTAAAAGAAAAAGAAGAATCTACAACGGTAGGTAAGCCAACTAATGTAAAAGATTTTTTTTTACCGAAAAAAAAAAGGAGTAGGTTCTCAATTCGATGCGTATATATATTTTTTTTAATGTTTGTTACCTCATAACTTCGTAATGTCTAAACAAATTTTGAAAATTCTTTTTTTGTTTGAAAGAGCAGGTTTACTTCCAAATTTGCCCCATTTAACTTTCTAATGAAATGAAATTCGGTTCAGTAGGTAATTTTGTGTTAAAATGTAAATTAACGAAATTGTGATTTTGAATAATTTTATTTAATTTTTTTATAATTATTATTTGTTATATTTGTAAAGCATCAATAGCTCAACGGTAAAGGTACCGGACTCAGGCCGGAAGGTTGTGTGTTCGATCTTCGTCCGCTGGACTACTATTGTACCTACTCATGGAGTGTGAAGAATAATTGTACTAAGTTTCGTTAAAATTCGTCGAGTAGTTTTTGTTTCTATAACGAACATACAGACAGACAGACAGCCAAAAATTTCAATGATTGCATTTTTGGCATCAGTATCTATCACTAATCACCCCCTGATAGTTATTTTAAAAATATAATTTCAAGTAGGTACAGAATTGACCTCACTACAGATTTATTATAAGTACCTAGAAGATATCTTTAAAAAATAATTGTTTTATCAATATTTTACAAGTGTCGACAAAATTTGCAGTCTCATGCCGGATTTAATTAGCTGACTAAAATACCTATTCTGTCTTGTGTCGGTCTGCCTATAAACAATAGGATGCGATAAATATTGTATTTCCATAGCTTTCTGATAAGATTTTATTGCTTTTTAAATTTTGCGACATTCTTTCATTAGGTATCTTGTTTCTGTGTTGTAGGACTTTTATTTATTGATTATTAATATTATTACAATTACAAGTAAACCCTCGACAAAATCAACACCGGGAGCCGCAGCAGAAAAAGCTGAAACCGGTGTATACGAGTATGCCTCTCTGACTGAGAGGTACATATATGTACCTTTTGCTGTGGAGACCCTTGGGCCATGGAGTCGCAATGCCAAAAAATGGCACCGAATCATTTCACCGCGGCTAGTTGCCTCGGCTGGTGACAGGGCTGGTTCATTTTTAGCGCAAAGGATCAGCCTGGCTGTCCAGCGCGGAAATGCAGCTAGTATTCTTGCCACCACTCCACGTGGGCATGATTTTTATAGTCCTTAGGATAAGTTAGCTTAAGTATTCTTATTGTATTCTTTCTTAGTAAGCCCTTGACTGCGATCTCACGTGATGTTAACGTCATGACTGGCTGAGATATGACATATCTCAGCCAGTCATGAAGCTGAAGTGGCAATGGGCAGGCCACGTAGTTCGAAGAGTCGGACGTTGGAGTCCCAAGGTGCTGGAATGGCGACCCCGCACCGGAAAGCGCAGTGTTGGTCGACCCCCTACTAGGTGGACCAAAGACATCAAGCGGGTTGCAGGGAGCCGCTGGATGCAGGCGGTTCGAGACCGTTT
Source organism: Bicyclus anynana (assembly GCF_947172395.1). Taxonomy (NCBI): domain Eukaryota; kingdom Metazoa; phylum Arthropoda; class Insecta; order Lepidoptera; family Nymphalidae; genus Bicyclus; species Bicyclus anynana. Next base: position 15,262,680 of record NC_069110.1, on the reverse strand, counting down.
TGGTTGGAAGTCCATGCAAGAGGACGTCCATAGGCTAATAATAATGATGATGATGATGATGAATATTAGTAGGAAGTTGGATTTATTTAAGATTATTTAGAGGATCAAACCTGGCTTAGTTTGTTGTGGGCTCTTCTCGGACCAAGACGCGTTTGGACTCCTCGTTACTATAATTTTATGTTCCCAATCCATTATTATCACCATTATCTAATAATATTATTACCTGATGTTTCGAAAGTGTTTGTGTAAACTAAGCCTAATTGCGTAATAAATGAACTTTGACTTATCAGGTATAATTTTTGAAACAATAGGAAAAATCCATTATAATTGTATTGGAAATTAACTAAAATATTTTTAAATTATTCAATTTAATAATAATTAAATAATTATTGTTCTAGCTAAATTAGCTTCTAACGCTGATTTGGATGTATAACCGTTTCGATACTCAAGATCAAGATAAGTTTGTAAAATGGTGGTAAACAAAAAAAATAAACCTTGTGGTCTCTTCTCGGAGCAAGGCGCGTTTGGAACCCTCGTAACTTTAATTTAAGGTTTTCGACTATTATTACCACCATAACACTAAATTAAATTATGCCACAAGTTGACACTTCAACAGTACTTGTAAACTAAGCCTAATAGAAATAAATGAATTTTGATTTTAATTTGAATTTTGAATTAGGATCTATTAAAATATAGGTCCACGTGCTGGACATTGATGGGAGTGGCATATCAAAGAAATGTCAAGCCATACTCCTGACCGAATTTACAAGACTTAATAAATACCTTGACGGAACCACTACCACAGTGTGCCACTACCTTGACGGGACCACTACCACAGTGTGCCACTACCTTGACGGGACCACTACCACAGTGTGCCACTACCTTGACGGGACCACTACCACAGTGTGCAACTATCTTGACGGGACCACTACCACAGTGTGCCACTACCTTGACGGGACCACTACCACAGTGTGCAACTATCTTGACGGGACCACTACCACAGTGTGCCACTACCTTGACGGGACCACTACCACAGTGTACCACTACCTTGACGGGACCACTACCACAGTGTGCCACTACCTTGACGGGACCACTACCACAGTGTGCCACTACCGTGCCGCCAGATATTAGGAAAGTCATATTACTCGACTCGCTACATATCTAAACTAGGTACTTACAACTTATTACTTACACGCACACATAACTGCATTGTCCCTGCACGCGATGCATGCAGCTAGTGCATTGAGATCAATTGATCTATTAAGGTAAATGTTCGCTCTTATCTTCTGTAGTTTATCCTTTTATCCCTATAGAGTACTCAGTGGCGTGCACTTCATAGATGCATAAACGCAATGCATACCCTGAGGATTTATTACGAACCTGTATTGGAGGGGAATTTTCTAACTTTACCTTATCAGCCGATAGACGTCCACTGTTGGATATAGGCCTCTTGCATGGACCTCTAAACACAACGGCCTCGAGCCGCCAGCATGCAGCATGCGGCTCCCTGCAACCCGCTTGATGTTCTCGGTCCATCTAGTGGGAAACTCTAAGCATAGCTCGCTCCATCGCCCACTGAGTGACTTAGAGCCTTCTAATAAGGCCCATAGTAAGCGACCAAGTCTCGGATCCGTCATCACTGGCAACACGCATCGTTCGAAGACTTTCGGACATACTTGGAAAGCGGGCTTACTTGGAAGTATTACAAATTTATTCTACCTACCTCTGACGGTTGGGCATCATACCGGAACGCTAAATCGCTTGGCGTCTTTGCCAGTAGGGTGGTAGGTAACTGGCCAGTAGCCACGGCCAATGCCTTGTAAGTAGGTACCTTCTCAACAACCTTCCTTTTATTATTTCTACCTTATTTTCTATAATCCAAAGTAATAAAATACGAAACAAGGAAAATATCCTTAAGTGTGTCAAAGTCGTCGAGTTAAGCAAGACGAGAAAAATTAATTAAGTTATTCAGGAAAGGTTGTCCAATCTTGCACGTACTAAGGGTAATCAGACACTAATTTATTGAGACAGGATAATATTTTGCTAAAAATACAAAGTACTGAGACCGTGATAGCCCAGTGGATATGGCTTCTACCTTTAATTCGGAGGGCGTAGGTTCGAATCCGGACCGGCGCATGCACCTCCAACTTTCAGATATGTTATTGTATTCATTTTAAGTAATTATTTAGCACGTGTTATAGACGCCTATGGACAGGTGCTAAATAATATAGGGGAAGGGAATGAGGAGCGGGGGAGGGGCGTGCCCACTCTAGGACTCTGGGCTACCGATATGGAATTATATCGTGATACTAATAACAGACTTTTATTTTTTATTTTTTTATTCTTTACAAGTTAGCCCTTAACTACAATCTCACCTGATGGTAAGTGATGATGCAGTCTAAGATGGAAGCGGGCTAACTTGTTAGGAGGATTAGGCTTGATGTAGAACTTGATGTAGGGAGCCAGGCTCACCATAAGAAATAATCCTAAATAAGCCAATACACGTGTATCAAACGGTGAAAAAAAAAACATCGTGAAAAAACCTGACGCGTGCTACAGTGAGCCGATTATGGGTTGTTAATTGCGATGATGATGACAAATTGCTATGTATTTCAAATCGCTTAAATGTGTCGTTGTTTTTATATTCTCTTGAGAATCTATTTTTATATTCTATTCAAAACTTGAAAAAAAGTGGTGAAAAAGGTCTGAATTCAATTATTACGTATGTTTCTTTATAAATAACTACCACCTTGGTCCCGTGGTTAGCCTATATGGTTTCGGATCACAAGGTCCTGGGTTCGAATCCTAGGTCGGGCTATATGCTATAATGAGTTTTTTTAAGATTTTGAATTTTCAGGTAAATTGTCAACCCGGAGTTGGGAAGTTGGTGGTGGAACGCTAAATCGCTTGGCGGTACGTCTTTGCCGGTAGGGTGGTAACTAGCCACGGCCGAAGCCTCCCACCAGCCAGACCTGGACAAATTAAGAAAATCTCAATCTGCCCAGCCGGGGATCGAACCCAGGACCTCCGTCTTGTAAATCCACCGCGCACACCACTGCGCCACGGAGGCCGTCAAAATAATAAAACGACTCAACAAACGCAATTGTAATATTTACATGAAAAAACATTATAGTTGTACGTTTGAACGATTTGCATTTATTTGCATTACAATAACTTGTATACTGCGTTTTATGACTTAGCTCAGTTTGTGATGTGACTTTTATGCATGTAATGGATTATGCTTATGGTTGTCCTACAACTACACTGTACAGCCTTGGTCTGAAAAGAGAACAGTAGTAGTCTGCACTGTAAATTATCTAACATTACCATACTGTACTAATATTGTAATTTTACTTTTAGTTTTAAGCTCACTGGTTAGTATTATTTAAAACTAACTGACGCCGCGTGGTTCTCATTCCCGTAGGAATACGGGGATAGCATGTAGCCTTTCTCGATAAATGGGCTATCTAACACTGAAAGAATTTTTCAAATCGGACCAGTAGTTTCTGAGATTAACGCGTTCAATCAAACGAACAAACAAACTCTTCAGCTTTAATATACATACTAATATATTTAGCATACTAATATTATTAGTATAGATTCAAAATGCTCTTATTAGTCGAGACTGCTTAAGGCATAAAAATGGTAAAACGTCAGAACTTTCAAGACCAATGAATCTGTATATGAAGTGTTTAACTATATTATTAAAACTTCAAATAAAAAAGCTAAAAACAAATTGGCTCAACTCGCACTTGTCCATTTTTTCTTGATTCATTTACTAGTAATAAATATCTTACATTATCTATCTAATACCTTTGAACGAGCAAATCTTGTATGTATAAGTATATGTATAATCTGAATGTTGAAAACGACTTCTTGACGGTTCGTTTCTACGTAACTGTACCACACCACGAACGTACGAAAAAAATTACGAGCAAACCTGGTTCAACCAAATAAAATGCACAGGATAGGGATGATGACAGTTTTTTAAATTGTATATAAATTAAGAGTATGCTAATAGCAAAGCAATTTTGTAAAAGTAACAGGGTATCTGCGATCATTACTTTCGGAGCTACAGGGATTTAAAGGGTCAGATATGCGGCGCTGCCGCGGATCCCTGAAAAACGCTCCATACAAAATGGTACGATTTAGTGACGTCGTTGGCTCGCTGATCGTTAGGTTTGTTTGGGCGTTCAAACAAAATTACTAATATCTTTGTTATTTGTGCGTTTATGTTTATAGTTAATTTATTGAAAATGTCACATTTAATGTAAGGAAGCTAAAACTGTATGAATTTTCATCTAATTACGATAAAAAAAATTAATAGATTTTGAAATTTTATAATCTTATTTATTTTGCAAATATCCAGACAATCTTTGCTTTTTATGTATAAATTAGTTAACATTGACCTTATTTACCCGAATGTATAATAAAAATCAATATATTCAAACCTAGTCATCATCCCCATTCTCCGTCCAAACACACATTTATAAAGCATGGTAAGCAAACCATCAGGTACATGAATTTCTCATTCACTTCCATCGTGAGGCAAGGTGGCGTTATAGTCGGTTGTCTAGGCGTTGAGACGGACGCTGACCCATAAACTCACGTTGAAACCACGATAAATTCGCATGATACTGGAGTATGGTTGCCAAATGCCCGTTTTATACTTGATACTTAGGTAACGCTACTTTCAAGATGATAACATCTCGGGCTAAGTCGTAAAAGTATTTCATTTTAACCGAGTGATCATGGGTTCTCATATTGAGGAAACTTAATATTTTTTTTATTATCTCGATCATGGCTGATTCATCAATAAAAATTCGGCTCTCTGTTGAACAAGATTCTCCTCTCAGAATGAGAAAAATGCTAATAATAATCCATCATGCTGGCCCAATGCGGATTGGAAGACTACATAACAGAGATTTAAGAAAATTCTCAGGTTAATTTTCCTTCACCGTTTGAGACGAAAGCAACCTTACTAAAACTTTTGGTGGGGTCAACCGAGAAAATTGAATTAAATCGTCATAAGAGGGTCATTCCTACGATTTTCCCGCCAAACTTCCAATATTATTCTAATTTGAAAAACGTACAACCAAGGAGTCGCTGAACTCCTTACTATGCTTCGTGTAAATCAGTCAGAGATATCACTTAATAAACTGTATACCAAAAAACTGTTAAATTAGTACTTGAGTTTCGACCACTTTATGGTAATTACCGACCCAATTTCCAAATTCCAACCACTATTCTGTTATGGGAATAAAAGCAACTGTTGGTTGTTGTGGTTGGATATTTATGAAATAGGTATGCAAATGGAATTGACTTAATAAGTAGGTATTACAAATATATAATCTATTATGACTTAATTACACCTATGCAGGTAGAAGATACTTTGTTTTAGGGTTCCATACATCAAAAGGAAAAGACACAGACAGGAAGACAGACACAACAAAGTGATCATAAAAGGTCACTATGTTGTCCATCTATCTGTCCTACTGTCTGCCTTGCTATCTGTGAAGATACTACTTCATAATCATACAAAACTTTACATTTGTAGTATCAATCTTAAAAACAGGGATGGATAAATATAATGCCAATAGCATTCACAAATAACGTGGATTTATATTGGTAAAATTATTCTTAAGATTGTTTGTGTAAATCCAGAGATTATCCCCTACAACCTCACATACTTTACCTATTAGGTATAGTTTTATTTATGCACGGAACCCTCAGTGGACGATCCCGATTCGCACTTGTCCGGTTTTATTAATAATAATTGGAACAAAATAAATAACATAATTTAAATACCAACAACAATGTATTATGACCAAAAGACACGGGGCAAAAGGTGATAGCTGTCGTTTGATAATTGTTATGCGTGTTATTGTGTGTTAGTTAGTTTTATTATACCCAATCTAATAATAACCTCCCGTCAAAAGAAAAATGTAAGAAAACCCTACATTGCTAATGCTGATTACCTAACCTAAACGTTCCCGTAGAATAAAAAACAAGTACCAACCCTAGTCTAGTTTAATATAATGTTATAATAATATTTTCGTTTCAATTAGATAGTTGTTGCAAATTCGACAAATTTTCCTACGATGTCTAGTATCCGATAGAAACTTCTTTTATCGAAGTGTTAATTTAGATCACTCAGCGAGTCAATGATGTTCACGTTTGTGCTCTGTGGTCTAGATTTAGCGAAAACTTAAAATGCATTCGTTAGCTTTTGTTTTTTTTTTGTAATTAAGTAGTTTACCGTAGGCTCCATAATTCAGAACAGCGTCTCCATTCCATCTCCATTTAAAACTTCAGTTAAATCGGTTCTCAAGTTGAGGTCTAAAACAGTATTACAAACTCACTCATACCTACTCACACACAAATTTTCACCTCTAAAATTTTAATAAAAATATCGACTTCAAAAAGATAAAAAAGTAAACTAAAAAATGCGAAAAATAACATCATATCATTATGTCCAACCTGCTACTCCTGCTAGCTGTCCTGCTCCTGTCCTGCTGCTTTGAAAGCGGTGCTAAATCGGTGTCGTGTTAATTTAAGGCGTTAAAAGAATCACATGAAATAACACTATCCGAGAAACCGAAATCTTTTAATATGCCATGAATTAATACATTATTCGCCAGCTTGGGACCACCTACAAACTGATCAGTATGTTGAAAATAATCTTAATATATAAATGTGAAAGGTCACTCATTCATCACGAAATCTCGAAATCCGCTTGATGCACAAAGCTGTAATTTGGCAGGGAGGTAGCTTATAGTTAGTAGGTATCCACTAATAACGGATTTTGCGATAAAGCTGGATTAAAGAAATCTAAGATCGGATGAAGTCGCGGGCGTCCGAGTAATTTTATAATGTTATTTTTGGCTTTTTATTTTCCTGCACAGGTACGTTGTCGGTTGTATGTTAGTTATGAACATGCTAGCTACGTGTACATGCCAAAAACATAGGATCTTAAATCGCTCTCAAATAAATTAGTTCTAAGTACTCTATAAAATGTTTATCAGACATAAAGTTGTAGGTGATGGACGTATCATTTAAATACATACATTATTCAACAGCGGTTCATAAGCCACATCTGTTGTATGTTAAGGCTCATCTAACACCTAAGTTCCTCCGTGGGTTTTTTTTTTGGAAAAATACACTGTACATACTAGTACTTCATAGATGCAACCATGTACTGCCTACCCTAAGTACGCAATACAAACCCACGCTGGACGTCATCATCGTCATTATAATTATCAACCCATATTCAGCTACTGCTGAGCTCGAGTCTCCTCTCAGAATGAGAGGGGTTAGGCCAAATAGTCCACCACGTTACATAGAATCTCAATTTCGTTTAAGTCAACTAACATACGTCAAAGTTAGTGAATGATACTGCTGACCCTTTAGTGGGTTGTTAAATTAAGTGTCTCATCGTCAATTTAGTGGTGTCTCGTCCTTCTAAAATAACTGCTTTTTTCGGTATAAGTTTAGATAGATTTCTGAGTTCCCTGTGGGCTCTTTTCGGACCAAGGCACTTTGGAATCCTCGTAACTTTAAATTTTCGACTAATTATTGTCACCATTACCTAACTAATAATATGACTTAATTGAAATAATTAATTTTGACTTTTGACCTAAAATAAATAGGTATGAGTATTGTCAGGAAATTGAGGTGTTCGTTTAAACTTAAAATTATCTTTTGCACTCCATTTTTAGACAAAAACCATATTATCAGCTGTGCCCATTTGCTTAACTATAAAGTTATTTATTTGATCTGATTATTGATCTTACAGATTGTAGAATTAAAAATAGGTTGATCTTTATCAGTACATGGATTTAGAACCGATAAGTGCTGATTCAGTATTATTGTTTTTCCTTGAAATACTTTTTATTGAACCAAGATATATACTATAACTACTTGACAGATATCAGCAGTTATTTATATGTACATAGTTACACATACCCACTTGGAAATAAAGATAATTTTTCATTTTCGTTAGAGAAATACCTACTTAAGTATGGCATCTACTATTCAGCATAAACTACTTTTGCCGCGACTTCAGCAGCAAGATAATCGATTTAAACTTTGACCACTTTTTAGAAGACAAAACATATCATAGAATACAATATATCGGATTTTAAAGATGTAAGAGGTATATTCAACATACACGTAGCTCTCTCCTTCTATCTGTTTAGTGAAGGTACAATATATTTTGTAAGTCATGCGATTCTCTGGATTTTCATGAAATACTCCACTGAACGCACACTATATATGTATACTATATATAACGCACACTATATATGTATACCTATATAGTTTTTACACTTCCTGAAAACACAACAACATTTTAGACAATATTTAAGTATCAACTACGTTGTTTAATATGCATCTAAATGAAATTAACCCCTCAAGACCATCACCTTTGTTCGCCTCAGTTTCGACGAGCTAGTGACATATCTACGAGTTACGCTACTGTTACACATGCTCATTTCAAGCACGAAAACATGCTACTATTGAGCAGTTGCTACTTATTAGCATGTGTATCGCAACATTGCTAATAATGAACATGCTTATTTCGAGCTTGCTCAAGAATCAACAGTCGATTTATGAGCATGCTACTTGCTGCGCGGGTGGAAGGGGGCGTGCTTTTAGCGCATCTGAACAGGTTTGCTTATTATCAACAGTACCTCAACATTACACATATGTGTAAAACAACAGTACCTTAAGGTACTGTTACACACATGCTCATTATTAGCAATGTTGCGATACACATGTTAATTAGTAGCAACTGCTCAATAGTAGCATGCTTTCGTGCTTGAAATGAACATGTGTAACAGTAGCTTTACCTTTGATCTGTTTTTAGCTCGATGACGATTGACGTGTAATCTTTTAACAAAATAATAGAGAGGCATAGATATAATATACTAGTAGGGAGGAGACTGCAAGCGAAGATAAACTAGATAATTTGAATGAGGGGGGAGCCAATGTTTTGTTGTGAGTGACCTCGAACATAGAACTGCGACATCCGTTTGATCTGATAAACTCACCTACCTACATTTCAGTGACATGGGAAAATTTTGCAGTACCCAGTGGAGTTAATTTTTCTTTTCCTTAACATCTTCCAATTTAATGACGAAGTTCTAACAGTACCTACATATCTACTTAGCTATCCAGCTCCTCCCAAGTCATAACCACATCTATAGAGGAGGTATTTTGACCTTGAAGGTAATGATTACTTGGATGGATTTCCAAGACGGAGGTTCGATCTCCAGCTGGCCGATAAAGATTTTCTTAATTGGTGGCTTCGGCCGTGGCTAGTTATCACCCCCCGGCAAAGAAGTATCTATTGCCAAGCGATTTAGCGTTCCGGTACGATGTCGTGTAGAAACCGAAAGGAATGTAGATTTTTATCCTCCTCCTAACAAGTTGGCCCGCTTCCATCTTGATTGCATCATCACTTACCATCAGGTGAGATTGTAGTCAAGGACTAACTTGTAAAGAAATAAAAAAGTATAAGTCCATTCGTTTCGAAGAAAATTGGTGACAGACGAACATACGGTCACACGAGAGGTTTCTCATATTGCCTAAACTTGATTTGTGGTTATTTTAGCAACAAAATGACGTAACAATATAAAAGAAGAAGAGTCATCATCATCATTATCAACCCATTTTCGGCTCACTGCTGAGCTCGAGCCTCCTCTCAGAATGAGAGGGGTTAGGCCAATAGTCCACCACGCTGGCCCAATGCGGATTGGCAGACTTCACACACGCAGAGAATTAAGAAACTCTCTGGTGTGCAGGTTTCCTCACTATGTTTTCCTTCACCGTTTGAGACACGTGATATTTTAATTTCTTAAAATGCACACAACTGAAAAGTTGGAGGTGCATGCCCCGGACCGGATTTGAATATACGCCCTCCGAAATAGGAGGTAGAGGTCATATCCACTGGGCTATCACGGCTCGGCTAGAAGAGTATGAGCATATTGAATACCTATTCTCAATCTTTTAAAATTAAATGAGTACCTATAACCACATTGACACAGTAAAAATATAATTGACGACAATAAATAGTAGATTGTTATACAAGGGGCTAAAAAGACCCATTATATACGAGGTATTGTTAGTTACGCCTAAATAGAAACCGAGTTTATAATGGGTTTAGCCCCACGTGTTACACTCTGCTTTTCACTACGATTGCGAGAAAATAAAATAGTTTAGTACAATATTCAATGATTTATTTTAATTGAAAATTAAATGTACAAAGTCTACAATTTTGGATATTAAGGGAGATGCTTTTATCCGGTAACATAATTTCTGACTACTTTGAAGATGAATAATGAATATATGAGGTAAACGTGGGACATAATAGTTTAAAAAACTCCTTTCGTAAATGAATCCATTCGTTGTTGTTTTCTTCACTTATAAAATTTTTCGTAGGTATCGTAGGTAAGTATTTAAGTAAATGCGTCTCGACTTTCATGGTAACAGATTGAAAATTTCATCCATCTCCAAATTAGGATCACCATTCTCACTAGACGAAGACAACAATAACAATTATTGTTGAAAAATATGTAAGTTACGGTCACAAATTTACAATGAATTTCGGAAAAAAATCAAGTGTGTATTTTTCACGCCAATTGTTTTTTTTAAATTCTCGCTTTTTAATTTTATTTTTTTCACATGAGAAAAAGGCAAAGGTATTACATCGTAAAGGATGTCCTATGTCTTCAAATCTCGCTCTATTCGCAACTCAATAAAAATTAAATAAAAAAATAAACGCATCCCACAGACAAGAACGCTGCATTTCATACCAATTTAAAGTTTTTTATTTATTTTTCAAAACAATCAGGGCCTTACCTATAATGATTCTATTTTCGAATAAAACCTCCTCCGTTTTATAGTAGGCTAGTACAAGTACTAGCCTACTATAAAACTTTGTAATACATAGTAATTTTGTTTTTTTAATTCTTGTCTGTTGGCCGTTTGTAGCCTTGGCTAGTACTCGTAACAGACAAGAATTAAAAAACAAAATTACTTTAGCCCCTAGAGGCTAATATGCTTGTTTAGCCCCGCTGTGTAGTGGTAATATGACAATGTTTTTGAGCAAGAGTAGTGAAAATGATATTTTAAATATTAAAAAGACATCAATTCTTACTTTCCATTTCTGACCTCTGATTTTGTCTCTGTTCTTCCAATTCACACATTAAAATGGAACTTGTCTTTTACGGCTCATTCTGGAAAACTTTAAAAATTATATACCTGAATATTCAATTTTTTTTTATTCTTTACAAGTTAGCCCTACAATCTCACCTGATGGTAAATGATGATGCAATCTAAGATGAAAGCGGGCTAACTTGTTAGGAGGAAGATCAGAATCCACACTCCTTTCGGTCGGCAACGGCCGAAGCCTCCCAGACCTGGACACATTAAGAAAACCTCAATCGGCCCAGCCGGGGATCGAACCCAGGACCTCCGTTATGTATATCCACCGCGCATACCACTGCGCCACGGAGGTCGTCAAATTTCGAAAAGGGCTCATGTCTGCAAATTTAAAATGTCCAGTCCAAGTCCAAAAGTAATTATTGTGTAACATTTTGGTGTTAATTAGCCTTCGAACATTACTAAACTAAAATTATTTATTTTAAAATTAATCTATATATGTTATTAGATATTATATATTTGTGAGATATATGTACAGAATATCCAACATGTGCCCTTTTCAAAATTGCAATATTCATTCTATTTTTATTAATTTAATGTCGTACAATCAGACAGATAAAAAACGCTATCTACCATCTACATCACTCAAAAATGGTGGCATGAACAATATTCTCAAATTTCTTCAAACAAATTGAGGGTATGCAAATAAAAATTATAAATCTATGGTAATTTGGTATTTTAGATCTGTATTACTAGAGCTACAGATAAAATAACTAAATGAAACGTTTTAGATTGTATAACTATATTAGATTTTTTTATAGTTCAGTTATGTTTTTTACCCTTTTTCAAAATTGTTTGACTATTTTCATGTTTTTTGGTTGGATGATAATGATATTGATTACAAGGTTAATACTTTGACTATTTTATCTATATATTTGTGATAATATAGTATTTGACTAATCAATTACTTTGTTTTAACTGTCTGCGGTCTGCTTAGGCTGTGGTTTTTAGCTTTTAATATTTGAACCTCTATTCTCCCTCTACGGGTCTTTAATCTTTGTCTTTTGCTTTACAAGTTCAAGTTATTTATTTCGTTTAAGCATACTTTCTTGATACTGTTTTTTTGTTAAATTATCTAAAATACTGTAAAATGTCTGTATACGTTACTAAATTAACGTCTTCTAGTAGCGACAGCGAAGATTCAGCCGATGTAAGTGTTTTAAACATTATACCGGTTGATTTCACCGGCTTAAGATTGAGGTTATTTTTTATACTAATTTACATTGTTCTGAACTTGAAGTTTTCGAATATGTAGTATGTACATCTGATTTGTATCAACGTGATTTAGATTATGGACCTTTAACTATAAACAAAATGAGCATTAAATATTTTTTGTACACGTTGAGATTTCCATATTTATCTACTTGTATCAATTAATATATTTTTTTTTTTCACCAGCGCAACCCACTAGAAGCAAAAAAATCCAAAATGGGTTCAAGAACTGACATCAAAGAACCAACATGGAAGCTCCAAAAAAATAAACTAGTCAGAATTCGGAAATTTAAAGGAAAAGTATTTGTAGACATAAGAAAATTTTATGAAAGAGATGGTCAAATGTTTGCCGGCCTAAAGGGAATTTCTATTTCACAAGCCGTGTGGGCAAAATTACTCGAATTAGGAGAAGATATAAATGAAACTCTAAATTCAATGTGCATTTAATCTGAAACTTTACCTGAAAAATGTTAAAACTTAAATTTTTATATATAGGTAATATATAACTTTTCTGTTAACAAGTCTTTTATTTTCTGTAAAAATCTGCCAATAAAAATTAAAATTTTCGTCTATACTCTAAACCTACACATTCTTTCCATAACTCCATCAGTCATTTGTTTATGAGAAGAAAAGCATTTCAAATCAAACCCAGTAGTTAATTATCTAGAAATATATTGTGAGTGATAAATCTGAAAAAAAAAAATATTATGAGTTGCCTAAAAACTAGCTGAACTATGTATTACAAAGTTTGATTTCTAAACTATCATTACCAAAATGTAAATGATAATGTTGAGAAAAAAAGACATGTTTGTAACTCCAACCTCACTACTCTTTTTTTATTTGAAAAATTCTCAGGAGAAATAATTATATTTTTTGTCATATTGAGATGCTGTTTTGACAAAAAAAAATGTTAAATTTTTTCATCAAATTAGCCTTTCAATATGACAACATTAATTATTCTAAGCTTATCACCAACAAGTTGCAAATAATGATGTTGAAAATAGTATCAACATATTTGTAACTAGCGCACGCCCGCGACTTTGACCGCGTGGAAATCAACGTAAACTTTCAAGCCCTATATCACCACTTTATGGGTTAAATTTTAATTTTTTTTGAATTTCATTATATTTCGTATTTTTTTATGATTTATGAACAAGTTTTTAAAACTGTAACTCTTAAAATGAAGGACTCCTGTAACTCCATATTAACTTTCAACCCCTATTTCACCCCACCCTCATTTTATTTTTGCAATAAAAAGTATCCTATAACCTTCTCCGTATTATGGTCTTAAACCGTGCCAAGTTTCATTTGAATTCATTCAGTAGTTTCAGTGTGATGCCCGAATAACAAAAAACCACGGACAGACAAACAAAATATCGAAAAATAAAATTTTCAAAATATCTTCAATGTACAAAATGTATGAATCAAAATGAATGTACAGAAGTCGTATTAAAGGTATAGATTCTAGATGGCGCTGACTTCCTTAATGCCACGCTAACTGTTGTTACAAATGGTATAAATAAAAAAATTGGTTGCCTGTAAAGTCGGTATACGGGCGAAAGTTTTACGTGACAACGACTTTGAGTGGTAAAATAATTTTAATGTGAATATTCATTCGTATAGTAGGAAGAAGGATGAAATAATAGTAACAATTTAAAACATTTATTTATACAAAGAATTATATTTAAAACATTAATTTATACAAAGAATCTCGCACTGAATTTCATATTAACAAAATTTTATTCACTCGCTCTCATTGTGAGCGCATAACGTGAGCGGAGCGTAACGCAGTTTCTTGAAGTGTCACCCGGCAAACCAATTTATAAGACGTTGTCACGTCAAAACCTCGAATTGCAAATAAATTTATAGAAATCGACCAGTTTTATTATATGTATAGATGAATGAATAAAAAAATAATGTATGATCTTCGTGTTTTGAAGTTTGTATTTGTAGTAGAAGTTTATTTAAATTTGATTATTTAAGTTTTCAATAAAGATATAATTTACCAACCTTATGTTATACATAATTTATTTTAATCTGATTCTTTGTTTTGCTATTAAATAAAACAAATAAAATTTGTGATGTAATCTTTATTAAGCACTTATGTATACATTTAATAATAAGTTAAAAATGGCTTAGTAAAAAGCTAAAGGGTCAGACATTTAATAGACTATGAGTTTCAGATAAGTCAATTAAATATGGAAGTTTTTTTGTTCCTAGTTATACATTTGGAAAAGTAAATATATATTAAGTTGCAAGTATTGTATTAGACTAGGGGAAATAGTCCAGCTCACAGGGATAAAAATAACAAAAAAAAACTCACTCATCTCGAATTTGAGTCTGAGCCCTTGATTATGGAACAATGGTTATACCTATTGAGATTACAAATTATAATCAAGCTATCTGAAACACATATATACAACAATAACTAAAAACTATTATTATGCTTATAAAAAATATATTGTAAATCTTGTGAATGTAATAAATTATAATGAATACAAAGGTACTTAAGTAAGCAATATTAATAAGTAAAACGTCTTAAAATTAAAATATTTCATTGTTAAAAGACACCACTGGAGTGAGTAACCAGGCTTCAGTGCATGTTAATGTTACTGGAAAGAAACTAATTCAGCAGGCTTTTCATCCCAGCCTATTTGTGAGAACAAGGAGCATGTCTACAGGTAGTGCACCATGCTTTAGTAATACAGAACCACCTGTAGATCTCACTGAACACAGCAACAAGGAATCCCAAACACATACATCTGTTCAACACCCTGAGTGGCAGAGGGTACCTACAATCAGAAACCCAAAACGAAAGAATATGTCGACCACACCATCACCAAAAGGGAACATGCCAGTGTCAAACCAATTCGGATCATTGGATATTGATGTAGATGATTCTGAAACCCTACCTACAAACAATAAACAGCATGTATTCAAACCTCCACCCATCATGCTATATGGCATTGAAGATGTTGCAAAACTGAACGAACTAATCAGATCAAAATTAGATAAAGAAGAGTTCACCATCAAAATTGTTACCCGAAACCAATTAAGACTTAGTTGTCCGACTATAGAGTCTTATCACTGCCTTATGAAAATAGTAAGAGAAAACAATCTGATTGGACACACCTTTTCTAGAAAGGATACAAGACCTTACAGAATTGTAATTAAGAAGCTCCATCCAAGTACACCTAAAGAGGCAATACAAGAAGCTATAGAGCAGTCCGGAAACACAGTTAGTGGTGAAATAATAAATGCTCGATATGGACCTAATAAAATACCACTATCGACATTCTTTGTAAACCTAGACCCACATCCAAACAATACAGAGGTTAAGAAAATTACCCATATATTCAATACAAAGGTCATTATTGAAGATCCAATAAGAAAGGCAAATGTGCCCCAATGCAAAAGGTGTCAGCAATATGGCCACACTAAGAATAACTGCCTTAGGCCATATAGATGCGTGAAATGTGCAGAGAGCCATAACACAGTAGACTGCCCAAAAAAAGACCGGAATACCCCAGCAAAGTGTTGCCTCTGTTTAGGTAATCACCCAGCAAACTACAAAGGCTGTGAAGTTTATGTAGAAATCAACAAAAGAAAAAGAAATACTTCACGAAGAGACTATATAAAACCAAGAAAACAAACAGAGGATAAAGACCAACAACAAAGCACTGGAAAACAAGAAAATATACAAAAATTAGATAGACCCTTCGCATCAAAGGAGAAGGAACACGCCTATACTAGACAACACTCCTCAAGCCAGTTTAATACTAGGACATATGCAGAAGTCGCTAAAATTCAGAACAAAGATGAAACTACAACAGAATCTAAGCTAGAAATACTACTCACAAAACAAGCTGAAAAGCTAGATAAATTAATAGACCAAATGTCAATAATGATGAACTTATTGACCACAGTAATACAAAAGATAATCTAATGGCTACTCTAAGATTGGCAACATGGAATGTTAATGGTCTGATTGGACATAAAAGTGACGTCGAACTACTATTGAAAATCCACAAAATAGACGTACTACTGGTGTCAGAATCTCATCTTACTACCAACCACAATTTTGCTATAAAAGACTATATAACATACACAACACCCCATCCTGATGGAACTGCCCATGCTGGAACAGCAGTAATTGTAAGGAAAGCTTTGAAACATGATATCCTTGAAGACTACAAAACACCTCACTTACAAGCTACAACCATTGTATTGTACGATAATCATGGGTCACTTACTCTCTCAGCTGTTTACTGCCCCCCAAAACCAAACCCAAAGGAAACTCACTTCACAGAATATTTTAAAACGCTTGGAAATAGATACATCTGTGGTGGTGACTGGAATGCCAAAAACGTGCAATGGGGATCACGACTAACTCTACCTCGAGGCAGAGAACTTAATTCAAGTATAATCAAAAATAACCTCAGTATTTTAAGTACAGGTGAACCAACTTACTGGCCTACAGATCCCAACAAATTACCGGACCTCTTAGACTTCTATATATATAAAGGGCTATCAAACTTGTATATAAGTATAGATAGTTGCTATGATAGTTGCTCAGACCATACACCAGTACTAAGTACGGTTAGTACATCAATAATTTCAAGACCCGCCAAAGAATGTCTATACAACAAACAAACTGATTGGTCAGCATTCAGAAAATATATTGATACTAATCTATCGCTAAAAGTTCCACTCAAAACGAATGACGACATTGATGAAGCAGCAGAAACCATAACAAACATGATACAAACTGCAGCATGGATTTCTACACCGGATATAAGATACACGCCAGGTAGTAACAACTTACCCATGGATATCAAAAATAAGGTACTAGAGAAAAGGAGGCTCAGAAGAGTTTGGCATACTAGTCGTCATCCGTTGGACAAAAAGGCGCTAAACCTGGCAGCAGCGGAACTTACATCCTATTTAAAAGACGTAGAAAATGACACATTGAAACATAAACTGATTAATCTGTCTGCTTCGAAAAACAATGAATATTCATTGTATAGAGCCGTAAAGACTAACAAAGCTTCGCCTGTAATCATAAAACACCCACTAAAACTAGATAATGGTACATGGGCCAGGAAAGATAATGAACGTGCGGAAGCCTTTGCCAAGTTTCTAAGTGAAGTTTTTACTTCAAATAACGGCGACCCAGACACTGATAGAGAAGTCGCAGACTTTCTGGATAGCGACCTTCAACTAAGCTTACCAATAAAAAGCTGCACCCCCAGAGAGGTCTGGAGAGTAATAAAAGAACTTGAACTTCACAAAGCTCCAGGATTCTGTTTAATAACGGCAGAGGTCTTACTACAACTTCCAAGAAAAGCGATTGTCTTTGTGACTCAGCTTTTTAATGGCATCTTGAGAACATCCCACTACCCGTCTATTTGGAAAATTTCGGAAATTATTATGATACCGAAACCTGGGAAGCCACCGCATCTAGTCACATCTTATAGACTAATAAGCCTACTACCAACATTATCCAAGGTATTTGAAAAAATAACTCTGTCCAGACTCAAAACCATTCTTCATGAAAGGGAAATTATTCCCCAGCATCAATTTGGATTCCGAAGCCGACACTCCACTGTGGAACAGGTACACAGAATAGTCAAACAAATTAGAGAAGCCCTAGAAAGTAAACAATATTGCTCTGCTGTTTTTTTGGATGTTCAACAGGCTTTTGATAAGGTCTGGCACAATGGATTGCTCTTTAAAGCCAAACATTGCCTCCCACACAACTTCTTCATGTTACTGAAGTCATATGTCAATCAAAGAATATTTCGAGTGAAAATCAATGACGCGTTTTCGAACTTCCATGACATTCAAGCAGGTGTTCCCCAGGGTTCCGTTTTGGGTCCCACACTCTATTTATTATACACTGCAGATATTCCTATCTCAAACAGCGTACTCACCGCTACATTTGCTGATGATACAGCTGTATTGTGTAATAACAAAGACGCAAATATGGCTTCAAATATTCTACAAGTACACCTGAACAAGATAAATTCATGGATGATTAAATGGCGTATCAAAGCTAGTTCCACGAAGTCAACACATGTGACATTTACCTTGCGAATGGACGAATGTACTCCTGTTAAACTGGGACTTGATATTATCCCCCACAGTGACACCGCAAAATATCTTGGGATACACCTAGACAAAAAACAAACATGGAGAACGCATATAGTAAAAAAACGCGATGAACTAAATCAAACCTTCAGAAAACTTAACTGGCTTATGGGAAGGCATTCGCATGTCTCACTCAGTAATAAATTGCTCATTTATAAAACAGTAATAAAACCAGTGTGGACCTACGGCATTGAACTGTGGGGCACAGCCAAAAACTCAAACTTGGAAATATTACAAAGATTTCAGAATAAAGTTTTAAAAACCATCACAAATGCTCCATGGTTCACTAAGATATCGGAACTACATGAGTATCTTGACATAAAAACAGTAAAAGAAGAGGTTGAACTCAGATCAATGTGCTATAAAAATCGCATAAACACCCATGAAAATAAACTTGCTACTGCCCTCAGTCATCCAATAGATGTTAGAAGGCTAAAGCGCGCCTACATATGGGATCTCCTGTAAAAAAAAAAAAAAAAAAATCAAAATAATAAGAATGTACAAATGTACAAATGAAATACAAAAAATTAACAAATAAAATAAATTAGCATGGCCTTCAATGGAAGGTCAGCTACACATGCCATGTAGTACCCACAAGCAATTTGCTTAAAGCTGTTGCAGCTGATTGCACAATAGTAATGAATTATAAAAAAAAAAAAAAAAAAATTGTTAAAATAATTAAAAATAGACAACCTATATTAAGACGGATTTTAGTTAATGCAAAATGAGACAATAGTCTTTTTAATGCCAATGCACACCAATAATAACTTAAAATATTTGTACTTTTACACTAAATATGTTGAAATATGTATATTATTTGAATATTGAAACTTTCTATTTAAATTATTTATCATACAAGCAGCATTGAATTACATAAGTTTCCATTATATATATTTTTAACACATTCACTATCTATGCAAGTGGTCTTAGGATGTCTGACTGACGTTTATAATCCAAATCATTAATATTATAATATTATATACTATAAAGGACGAGATACATTGATTTTCTAGTTTTTATCTATACTAATATTATAAAGAAGAAAGATTTGATTGATAGTTTGTTCGCAATAAATAGACTCTGAAACTACTGAACTATTTTGAAAAAAAATCTTTCACTGTTGGAATGCTACATCCCCAGTTGGTATAGGCTATATTTAATCCCTTTATTCTTACAAGAACAGGAACAACTCTGATGAAACCTCGTGGCTTCTGCTAGTATTTCAATATTTTTATTCACACAATTCAATTGTCAGTCAGATTCTTTACTTGAGCAAGCAATATAGTAATTTCTCTCAAGTTTCACAAAATTTTCCATGGCTCTCTTATAGTGAAAGTGTTAAAACCAGATGCACTTGTGAACTAATATGACAAAATAATTTTATGGAGTAATATATACTCTATCGAAAATCAAATAAAAAAAATGTTCTGAACCAGCTACAGTATATGCAGAATATTGAGTTAGTTGATTAATTAAAAAGGACTTGTAGTTTGCTAATGCTTCACTAATAATAAACCTTGTACCCAAACAAAAAATGATATTAGGCATATACTGAAGATAATTCAATTTTTAACAAGAAACGTGTAATATTTATATTTGAAATGAACCACAACAACTCTTTTCAATATATAAGAGATTCCCAGTCCAGAAGCTATGGCACTCAGCCGATTTGGTCATCCAAAAACAGAGATCAAATCATAATCTTTAGTATTAAGTATACTTAACAAGAATCATATTTTTGTATAATTTAATGTAAATACATAATATAATAAAAGTTCTAAAATGTCTCCTTAAACTGTATAGCTATGAATTAAATATTTATAAAACAGCTTGGATTAAATAGACTAGCACACGTAATTAATTAGTATATAATTATGTATCAACAAAAATACTAAATGTACACAGATCTTATTACAATTATTTTATCTTAACTAAACATTCACTGGTATTAGACAGATGTTACCTGTTGTGATGTTTTAAGGGTTTAAATATTGGTTTAATTATCTGAAGGCAGTTAAAGTTGACAGTATAGAAAGTTGAAGTTATGAGACATCAAATTAATGTTACTTGTGTCAGATTCGTTTCATTACTTAGTTTCTAATAAAAATAAATACTTAAAACTTATCGCCTGTAGCGGCCAAGGTATGCATCGCAATGCGGGCAGGTGTGGTGCACATCCATGCAGCTATCTATGCAGCATGGTATCAAGCAGCAGCCCAAAAAGCCTCTGAAATATAAAATAATGCACATTCAAATGTATGCAAAATATATTTAAAACTGTTTTAAAACTAAGTCTACGATAATTGCCTGCAAGAGAGAGAGAGACGAATATCTTAGCATTCCATGGATTAACCGTGCGGGTGCCGGGTCCATCGCGTGGTAGAGAGAAAAACTCCGAGCAGAGTCCTGAACTTGTGACTACAGGATGTAGGGTTAAGGAATTCCTTGACGATTGATCGACACTCCCCGTTCTCTGCTCGTGTTGTCCTCCCTGCCTAACCAAATTTAGTAAGATCCTATTAGAGCAGCTTTGGATACTCGTTCCAATATGGAACTAGCTGCACTTCTAAAGAGGCCAAAGTCTTTAAGCAAGTTATAGAGAGATTTTGCTGGTAATCCATACTGGACTAATTACATAGCCATTTTTAGTTAGTTCATTTGTTAGGTCATAATATTTATTCACTTTTATACAGTGGTCCTTTGGAATGTTAGTCTTCCACAGCACAGTAAGCTTTACAAGTACTATTCGCTTAGTTTGTTTGGACAAAAGAAAAATGTCTGAGATTTTATAATGCTTCTCATACGTATACATTAATAAAGTCCAATCAGGCGCAGAAATATTTGAGTTGCGAAGCTGAAGTGGCAATGGGAGGGGCATTCTAGTTTGAAGAGTACTAATGGGACTTAAATATACCTTCAATAAGTCAATATTCATTTATTTCAGTAAGGCTTAGTTCACAAGCTCTTTAGAAACGTCAGGTATTAATATCTATACTAATATAATAAAGCTGAGTTTGTCTGTTTGTTTGTTTGATCACGCTAATCTCAGGACATACTGGTCTGATTTGAAAAATTCTTTCAGTATTAGGTAGCCCATTAATCGAGGAAGGCTATAGGCTATCCCCTATATATGTATATTAACCCCGTATTTCTATGGGAACGGGAACCACGCGGGTAAAATCGCGCGGCGTCAGCTATAAGATAATGATGATAATAATCAGTCGAAAACCTAAAATTAAATTTACAAGGGTTCCAAACGCGCCTGGTCCTAGAGCCCACGTCAAACTCAGCCAGGTTTTTTCTTCTTTAGATGTTGATAAACTATTTTAGCAGTTTATTTTTTGTGATACTATAATAATCAAAGTATCTACTATTTATGACATACTATAATTATAATCAAAAATACTTACCCTAGCATAAAAATGACAGCTCCAGATATATAAGCAATGATTCCTGGCTTTGTCTGTGTATCAGTGTTTATCTCAGAGTGACAACTCGGGCAAATCATATGTGTAGGTTGAGGCCCTACTGGAACCACTGTAGTCACTATTGTAGGCCCTGAAGCTGGTGTTCATGTAATAAAAAACAACCATAATTATGTTTACATTAAAAAATGTGAGTATATAAATATGTATTGCTGTTAGTTAGTCTCGCTAAAACTCTAGAATAGCTGAACGGATTTATCTTATATTGGCCTTGAAACATTCCTGGAGGTATAGGGAAGGTTTAAAAGATGAGAGAAATTCTACCCCTAGTTCTCCCCTTTTTGATTTTATTTTTGTGACAAAAAGTATCCTATACCCATCTCCATATTATGGCAATAAATCAAGCCAAGTTTCACTTGAATTCATTCAGTAATTTTAGCATGATGCACAGTAATAAAAAAGACTGACTGGCAGACAGACAGACAAAAAATAACAAAAAAGTGTTTTGGGCCTCAGTATTGATCATATTATAACACTCTCCAACTAAAACTTTCAAAATATATTCAATAGCAGATCCGTTCAAGCTTTGTTATTACTTATGTGCACTTCTTCCATACCCCTACCCTACCTCGAAAAGCCAACGAAAGTGACATGTGACAATGTCACACAGGTACGACAAAATACTCTCTACGTATGTTTCACACTGAAACCAGAGCATCCTCAGGAGATGTTGATTCTATGAAGTGCAATTGCTAATGTATATAATAATGCTCCAGTTTGGGGGTGAAACATACGCAGAGAGAATTTTGTCGAACCTGGGTGACTTTTTGCATGGGTTTGTTGGCTTTTTGCGGTTGATAGCAAAATAAATAAATTATTATATATTCATGATGAACTTCCACAAAGTAACTCTTGCTTCCATCCAATATTCTTAATTTTAGTTATTGCATATTATAAGATAAAAAAATAATCCTGATCATTGTGAGATATTCCCTTTGAATATACGAGAATACCAAAATTATTCATCTTACTACAGCAAGGAAAATGCTAAATATAAGAAATCTCTATTTAGCAATACTTACCTTTTGTAATAACTTTGTAGATGTGAAATTCATATTATACCCATCATTCATGTTGTAATGTTGTTATTTTTCACAAAAATAAATATTTTTTTTTAATAATACACATAAAATATATTATATTATGAATATTTTAATGACCAACCTCAACTGCAAATTTTCATATTTAACTTTTACTTTTGCTTTGATAGCCTTTGCTTGCTGTAAAGAGCGAGCAAGAGTAACTTTTCCAAGCAAGTAAGATGAAAAATTATATTTTTTGTACAGCTAATACTGTTATTGTTCATCAAAGTGAAAGAGCTGAATAAAAATTTAATCACGAAAATCTTGTGCAAGGATATCTTTTTTTCTTCCATCATATATTATAATAAATCTGTAGAGAGGTCAATTCTGTACATGAAATATATTTCCAAAATAACTATCAGGGGGTGATTAGTGATTGATGCTAATGCCAAAAATGCAATCAGTAAAATTTTTGTCTGTCTATCTGTCTGTATGTTCATTATAGAAACAAAAACTACAAAAGATTTTAACAGAACTTGGTAGGTGCAATTATTCTTAATACTCTTGGGCAGGTTATAGTATACTTTTCATCACACTACAATCAATGATAGCAGAGCAGTTAAGGGAAATGTTATTACTATTATTATACATAATATTATAGAGCAATACATAGAAAATATTATGCGGAATAGTTTGCTCATCTCTTCTATATACCAATACTTTATTACCTGGGGCACCGGTTTACTTGAATTGTAAATGTGCAGTGTCTTTTTTTAAGATTTCCAAATATTTCGTTAAATTATAGTCAACACCAATTATTCATATATTTGACCTTGTTTTCAATGAAAAATGGAAATGGTTACAAGGCCGTTTATTAGTCATAACACCAAATATATTTAGGTCAAAGTATTACATCTGAATATCATACTTACAGGGATGGTATTGAGGCGTATAGGGGCTCGACGGCCCCACACCACCAACAGCCTGGGAATAACTAGGCGGAGCGGACGGAGGAACCTGAGGCGAGTTGCCATTCCAACCGTAAGGTGGAGGATAATTGTTTTTTTCCATATTGGCAGGCACCTTAAACGACAACAAATAAACAAATAAACAAACTAAAATCAAAGGATCGTATAATCACTTTAAACCTTGTGATGCAATACAATTATTGCGTAGCTATTTTTAGACATGATTCCAACAATCAATAAAAAGCAGATGCCTCTTTGCGGTTTTTAAGTGCTATAATTGTATTAGTAACGTACGTAATTTGATACGAGCTGTATAACTTATCGAGATGAGATCGCACTTAGCTAATTTACTAAGAAAAATTCGCTTGTTTGTAAAACAATTAATTTTTTATAGAAATAATGCAGTTTCGCCGTTATCGATATTGACAATTATACGGATACCATAGATAGACCAAAATATGGTCTATGGTATAATGTGTCAAGAAGTTAGAAAACAGGTTAAAAATAACCTGTTCACTAACTCACAGGCATTCTATGTACTGCTTAGACAATTTAAATAACAGGACCTACCTCGCTAACTGTTACCCCTCTGACAAAGATAAAAAATCTATGATCAAAAGCGTTTATAAAAACTGTTGCTATAGAATCGATGTTTCATTGTAATCGTTTTCGTCGTGTAAAGAGCTCCCTAAAAATGCCGGTTTGTGTAGTTAAATGACATAAAAACCGGCCAAAACTTGCAGTTTAGTAAAAGATGGAGTAACGTTTTATTTGAAAGTATTTTAACCTAAATTTTATCAAATTTGTAATAAAAACAATTTATAAAAAGAATCGATTATTTTGACGAAACAACCAAACATCGATCAGTAATCGAATATTCTATGTATTTATTTAATATGTGGATTGTGGATAATGTTTGTTAGCTGTGTAAAAATTACGCATGTGTGTATTGCGAGTCAAATTTATAGTTGTGTGTAGTGTATGAACATAGAAATTTTTTAATGGTTTAAATATTTTCGATATGACCCTCAAAAAACGACAGACAATTATTTTGTTCGGGAATTTGAGTGCGATGCATCTTCATTTACTAATTCATTTACTGTTATCCATCCCTTAATAACGTCATGTCACAGATTAATAGATACTACGTGTGTAATCTGTGGATGTCAATGCCCGTTTGCACCATAGAGTAGAATGTTTGTACTTTGTGCTGACAAAACAAAATCAATAACTAAAAATTGATAAAAAATAAAACTAAAAGCAATCTCATCCAAGAGTTATATATTGATATTATAACTTCAATATGTCTGGACGAGGTAAAAATGTGTACCTATTAAAATATTTGTTACACTGCGTTAGTATTTAAAGTTTGATTGTATCCTCATTTAAACATACAAATAATTTCTAACGTTCAAGGTAAATATCGCGGAAGCCGGCCTCGAAACAACTATCAAAATTTTCCCTCGGTGGCGAAGGAAGGTACAGCGTCATTGGCCGCAGATAGTCCTGTGCTGGCAATGTTCAAGAATGCTGCATTAAAGCTCAGCGAACGCCAGGACCGACATGAGAGACTCGTGAAGCTGTCCAGAGACACTACTATTGAGAGCAAACGGGTTATCTTTCTCTTACACTCTGCAGTCACGTAAGTTCTATGCATAATGCAGATAAAGGTGTTTTCGTTTGTAAAATGTACAAGATGAATTTTATAGGTCTATATAAATAAATTAATAACCATATTTTAAGGTATGTCTAAACCTGTCTACAGCTGGTTGTAACGCAATATGCAATAGTTGAACTAAAACTTAAAAGGACAATAGGCACCAAAGGGGAAAATCAGTGGTGTGGTGTGTCTTAGAGGGACCCTGTATCATACACAAGTGCCAATGTATAATAGTTTGTCTAGTGTAAAATTTTCCTGTTTTTGTCTAATCTATATAAAGTATTAACATGTTGAACTCACATTTTTAATGGTAAACTATTTAGACTTTTTAAATTTATAGATATTCTGTTGTGTATTCGAAGAAGTTATAAGCATAATAGTTTGTCTAAATTATTAATTGATGCAAAAGAGATTGTCTATAGTTGAGTTAAATAATATTATTCCTTCTTTGTACAATTATGTTCCATAATTAAAGTTTGCAAAAGTAATTCTGTGTCATTTGTCAAGTGAGACATTATATTAGTTATTTTCATTAGTTTTCAAGTAAAAATGAGTCATTGTAAACCTGTGTGTGAAGAGCTTCAAAAATGAATAGTTTGTGGGGTTTGATTTTTTTTTATGTTATGTACTGTGTGTAAGATAAACTTTAAAATGTTCCTTAAATTGTGGTTTACTTTTTATTAAACATTCTTAATTATTTTACTAATATTTGCTTTCCATGTTTTACGCTTTGCACTACTTTCAATACTAGACGGAACTATTTTGCTTTGTATATTGCTCGTAGTACCATTAGACAATGACGAGTGACAAATCCCGAAATAAATCTTTAGTTTGATTTACTCTACCCTAACTCTTTTACCACAAAGTATTATTTTTTTACTTTTGTAATTTAAAAAAAAAATATTGATATTTAAACTTTAATTATAGTAAAGAAGCGACAGGGAAGGCCGTGATAGAAGCCAAAGAACGTCTTCAAAAACTTGTTGAGGGGCCAATTAAAAGCATTGGCCTGGAATTGGAAAACAGTCCACTGCACTTGCATGCCAGAGCGGTTACTGCTGGTTTTCAAGAATTTATAGAAGCTAAGACATTCTGTTCTTTAATGGAGAACAAAACCATTGTCACATATCCTGAAATACAGAAAGAGTTTCAGTATGATGTTAAAGAAGAAGATGGTGGGTGAATTATTGAGTACAAAAATACAGTTGCTTAGTATTAGGAGGATCATGTCTTCTCCAGTATTATAAAACACTCATTTACATGTTTATATCTTGTTTATGGTAAAACCCTGATTGAAATCTCTGAAAGAATAGAATAACAAATGTTTGTTGGAAAATACTCAGTTAATTTGACAATGTCATCCTGGCCCATAAACTAGGTATGCCTGTATATTAGGGGCTAGTGACTTCCCTTAAAACAGGTCTTTTAAAATGGGTTTTGTTTTTAGTAAAGGGTTCATGGTTTTATTTGGTATTTTAGAAGTTGGTGTTACAATAGCTGCAGGTAGGTACAGTTTTAAAATCTGACCTAGAATCTCTTCTCTCTAATGGTGGATGCAAAGTTTAGTCTTGACCAGCATCTCAAAAGCTAATAATGTTGTAATATATCATTGACACTGATTGTCCTTTCTTCAGCTTGCTCTTGGGCATAGGCCTCCTCCAGACACTTCCATAGTGCTCTATCTCTTGCTTTCCTTCTCCATGTGACTCGTGCTATCTGTCTGAGGTCATCCTCCCAACTTTGGCAGGGGCAACTACCTTTTTCCTATCCTAGGATACCACTCCGTCACATTAATTAATAAGTCTCAAATATGGCATCTGAACCAAGCAATGGGAAGATCTATTGACATGTCTTCTAGCCCCTTGTGCGTGTTTGTGTTCGTGTGTGTGCATGTGTGTGTGTGAAGAGATTGCTAGACTTTGGCTTATACTAAAAAGCTGCATAAAATTAATTGACTTTCATGTATTTAAGGTGAAAATACAAGAAAAGTGGTAACATTTCTACCACACATGGACTATATGCTTGGCTTGGCTGATCTAACTGGAGAGTTGATGAGAAGAGCTATAAACAGTATTGCGAGTGGCAATAGACAAGAGAGTTACCATGCCTGTCAAGTTGTGAGGCACTTATACAGTGGATCTTTAGGTATATACTATACTTATATAATATTTTTACTTGTGGGCTTGAACTCAGATAGGAAAAAATTTTTGGCTATAATATATTATATTATTGGCTCTTTCTTTAATCCTAATGCTATGAAAAGAAAGAGCACGATTTATATGTATTTATTGTTGTCATAATGGGACAAACGGATCCGAGTCATGGTCGCTAACTATGGGCCTTATTAGAAGGCTCAAAGTCAATCAGCGGGCTTTGTAGCGAGCTATGCTTGGAGTTTCTCTGCGTGATCGAATCAGAAATAAGGAGATCCGCAGATAAACTAAAGTCACTGATATAGCTCAGCGAGTCGCGAAGCTGAAGTGGCAATGGGCAGGCCACATAGTTCAAAGAGCCGATGGACGTTGGGGTCCCAAGGTGCTGGAATGGCGATCGCGCACCGGAAGGCCTGTGTCCAGCAGTGGACGTCCATCAGCTGATAATGATGATGATAACGAATGGGACAAAGAGAAAGCTACATTATGCAGTCAAAATTATCTCCATATACACACAGTGTAACTTAAGCTTATGTAGGCATAGTATGTGCACCATGACACAATTTTCAATTTGTTTTACGGCGTGATTTTTTATTTAGCCACTATTGTCCCCCCCCCCCCAAGAAACCTCTCGAGATATGTCGATGCATAAGTACTTGGCGTATTGATTACCGTCATTAACGTCTGAAGATGTTTTTGATTAATCAAATAAAAAACTTAAAAATAAGCTCATAAAGTTCATTTTGTTTGTTTTGGCATCGCCTCTAAACCAATCAATAGAAAGGACAAAGGTGCATGTTCTATATAGAGTAATGTGTGACGTTGAAACCGCATTGCAGCAGCGTGGCGGGTCTGAGCTTCATATTTCCTCTCCAGACCTCGTAGTCCGCTAAATTAGGCTGATACTGTTGATTTGATGATGATGATGACGTGCTGATGTTGTTGTTCAAGGGTTGTACGGCATAGGCAAGGAGCTGTCGCGCAAGACGACGGTGATGCGCACCAACGTGTCCAAGGTGGAGGGGGCGATCTACGCGATGCACGTGCGCGGCCGCGAGGCACCGTCGACGCTGGACACCGCCGCGGCGACCTGGGACGCGCACGACCACCACTCCGACGACGAGGGCTTCTTTTAACGCTTGTACAATAAATGCTTTTATCTAATCTCGTGTTCGTTTCAATATATTCTAATTATGAAATTATAAAATATAATATAATGGCATAGATTATTCACATGCATATTGTAATAAATTAAAAAATTACATTACTGCTCTTTGTATGGAAAGTGTGTCATAATATAACATTTTTATTATTAAAGCACAGTTAGAGCTCTGGGTTCTTGGTCTTTTGTGCAGCTCTGGGTTCTTGATTTTTTAGCAATGTTTTGTGTATATTTTATATTTTAAAATTTCAAGTTGGTATATTTAAATTAAAATTTATTAATTAACAATTTGAACAGTACAGTAATTTAAATTGTGATGCAAATACGAGTATGAAGGACATTGCTGTAGCCTCTACGGTTGCCGATCTTTGCCTGTTGTACATTTTAAAAAATATATTGTATTTTGTATTGAAATTTTGGTGCCACTCGAATTACATTATTGGTTTAATTAAAAATCTATGTTTCATGTGCATTTTGGCTTTGTATTATTAGAAAAATCAGTGACTCGATCTCTAATATGGATGGATTTGTAGAAGTTTCCAATGTATCCGGGAGAGTTTCTCCCGGATACATTGGAAACTTCTACAAACACAACCATCAATCCTTTACCTTGTACTAGTATTTAATTTTGTTAGATTTCTATTTTATGAGATTAGATAAAGTAGAGTATGAAACGTGCATAACTTGGCATTAAAACACCCGTGTCTTAATTATAAAACTCACTTCGTTCGTTTTATAAAATGCACCTCGTGCTTTAATGACTATCATTATGCAACCGTTTCATAATCTACTATTGTTTATAAGTGTTTCCTTTTTATGTTATCACTAGTAGACGTCGTACGGTTTCACCCGCCTGGTTTCCGTTCCCGCAGGATACAGGAATAAATTAATAGCCTTCGTCAATAAATGGGCTATCTAACACTGAAAGAATTTTTCAAATCGGACCAGTAGTTCCTGAGATTAGCGCGTTCAATCAAACAAACAAACTCTTCAGCTTTATAATATTAGTATAGATTAACAGCCCACTACAGGGCAATGCCTCCTCCTTTGTAGGATCGATATGAAGCTAGGACGCACCACGCTGCTCCAATGTGTGTTGGTGAGCCTAGGGTGATAATGTTAAATTAATTAACAATAACCACTCTACATGCTCTCCGAAGCACGGGTATATAAAGTTATTTATAGTTAGTTAGTAGACGTCCACTAAGCACGGATTTTAAAACGGTCGGATTAAAGGTGGACGAAGGCGCCTACTCTCACTTATTCATAAATGCTCTACGAAACACCTTTGAGTCTCTATCATTAGTATTGTCAATTTATGCCTATAAATTGACAATAATTTGACCTGTTACAGTTTTATTATAAGTACCTACCTACTTATTATAAAATTCTGTACAAAGCCTATTCATTTAAGCTTAAATTAGGTAAAAAATTCGACATACCCAGCTGTAAGTTTGTAAATACTTGTATATTGACACCCTAAAAGTTGTCTCAAAACCTACGTATGGTAGGGTGCACGCAACTATTAAAATTCAAGGTCAAATGTCACAAAAATCGTTTTTATGCGCTTTTTTTTAAATATCTCTTTTCCTATGAGTTTTTTGCTATTGTATTTACCAACTATAAATATTGCAGAATACAAAATTGTCTACAAATTTTGTTTAATTTTTTTTTTATACGATGAACCGTTTTCCAGATAGACGGCAGAGAGCGCGCGGTCACAGTATTAGTTACTCAAGAAAAATTCTTATCAAATCGAAATAACAAAGATATGCTCATTAATAGGTTAATTGAAAAAAATAAAAGATGCAAACACTGTTACTAAACAAGCTAGAGATGATGCGGATGTTCTTATTGTTGAAACTGCAATTGAAGAATCGAAGTCTGAAAAAATGCAGTTATAATAGGACAAGATATTGATTTACTTGTCATTTTAATTGGGCGTACGCTGTCTTACGTACAAGAAATTTTCTTTGAAAAAGTTAGGAAAGGAAATTTAAAAACGGAGATATAGTCGACTAAAAGTTTTGATAATATTATCATCATTCCATAACACATATTTTATTTCAGCACGCATTAAGTGGCTATGAGACAATTTCTGCGCATTTTAAAAAGGAAAAAAAATCGACTATCGACTATATGAAATTAGTGAAATTAAATGAAATTACCAAGATTACATAACCGATTGAGCTGGGACCTTCTATTAAGTACTAGGCCTGTATTAGAATTTAGAAGGCCCCGCTTTTCCTTATCTAGATATATTATCAACATCTTATTTACCGACCGATTATAAAAAAACAATAATAATTTTTAAACTCAATAAAGTAGGTACCTAATATTTTTTTTACAATTCTAGAATCGGCAGATACCGTCTTTCGAGATAGACAAAATGATGTCTTTCTCATCACGAGTTATTTCGTGGCGCGCATCTATACTTACCAGTTATATCTACAGTATGAGAGAGGGACATACCTACATTAAATGCCATAAATTTAACACAGAATTAGTGTTGTTATGAAGAGCTTCCTTTAATTTTTTACACGCTATAGCATCCTTTTTCTTCGGTCAACGACTTACCTGATGTGATCTTTCAATTTTTTCCGTTTTACACGGGCCGGAGAAGACCCGTCGTCTTTCATTACACTATCTCACCTAACATGATTGTATACTTAGAAGACAAAAATCTGTGTACTTGTAGTATTTCTGCATGATCGAATATGAAATGAGGAGATCCGCAGAAAAACTAGGTCGCAAAGTTGAAGTGGCAATAGGCGGAGCACATGGTTCGAAGAGCCTATGGACGTTGGACGTTGGGGTCCCAAGGCTGGAATGGCGAGCCCGCACTGGAAACCCAAGTATTGGTCGCCCATGTCCCGCAGTGAACATCCATTCGTCTGAGGCCGATGGCTTGTTGTTATAATTGAGACCCACAATTTCATGAGTTAAAAAATGATTTAAGGTATAAACATTTCACGATTGTTAGTATCTAAGTATTAAAACTATTCATAAATATATTTTAAAGTTTTTATTACTGACAAAAGCTACTAATATTTTAAGAATACAGTTTAACACATTTTAAATTAGACACACATAGAAACACACACATAGAAAGACACATATAGAAAGAAAGATAAATGCGTTTATTTCGATATCTCTAGTACACCATATATCTTTTAAACTAACTTGGAGTAGACAAAGCGACCGTTTCATAATATGTAGTTATTAAATTCTGCAAAACAATTTGACTTTAGATGTATCATGTATTTTATGACAACACAAACACAAACAAACGCGTTTATGTGTGGGAAAGCCGTTAATAAATATATGGATAAAATAACCGTTCCGTTGCGAATAATTTAAATACATAATTCTATATCATAATTTAAGTTAGTTTCACACACAATGACACTACACCAAGCTACAATCAATCAAAGCCAAACATATTATACTAAGTTAAGTCAATATAAAAAAAATCTTATTTTTTCCTATATTACTAATTAGATCAGGTTAAGCTATATAGTAAAAGTTTACACAACTGTACCTACATGAATGAGAAGAAAAGGTTCTGTATCTTGTCTTTCAAGTTAAGAACCTAGGATTATATTTCACAGGCGTCAGTACATGGCTTTCCTCATGCATGTGCTGTGAGTTTATCATGACACATAACGTTCAGTATTTTAAACAAGCTTAAGATAAAAATAAATATATATTTTTTTTAATTATAAGTAAAGATAATAAATACTCAAGCAAGGCAGTGGAAATTAAAAATGGATGCCTTGCATCTAGTGACTAGAGTAGTTTAATCATACACGTTTTATAAAATGACACATTACAGATGTTAACAAAGGCAAGAGGAAATAAAGTTGAAAATTACAATATCACTTCAAAATACAATGGATACATTAACTTACATTACGCGGGGGCTTTACCTACGCCATATTTTAGTCCAATCACCAAAGTAGATAATCTATATCAGGGGTCACCACACACTATATCAGGGGTCACAGTTTCGCTCGGGGTCGGCTTATTTTAAGAAATAAAATGACCTTCGCGTTCACAGATTTTATAACAAAAAAATAGTTATTAAACAAAGGTAACTACGGAAATTATAAAGGTATTTATTTACTTATATCAATGAGAAAAGTGACATTTTTTGTTGATAATTATGTCTCAAATTAGTGCAAGCTATTGACATTAAATCCTGACAATGTTCATCAATAAGTCGAGATCGAAATGTATACTGCGGGGGATATATTTTTTCGGTCCGCACACATTGGCTTGGCGGTCCGGATGAGGCCGGCGGTCCGCCATTTGGTGACCCCTGATCTATATTGTCTACTTTTGGAGATACATTTGGAGTGTAATAACAAGGAATTAAGAATTCCAAATTCTAATGGTCCTAGCCTTTTGGAAATCTTAATGACCTTGTTATTAAGATTTCCAAAGGGCTAGGAGCCAGCAATTTTATAAAAAAAAAATATGACCCCTCCTCCCGTTAGTTCTCGTAATTGAAATCGCCACTGCCTCCGTCCGTGTCCTCCACTCGGAAGTGATCGTCATAGAAGTAAACGGACTGAGCGTTAATGTAGAAAACGTTGCCGTGCCTGTGGACGACTTGCACACCTGCCGACAAACGTTCATCACTTAATAGAAGCAGGTTATGTTGTAGTAGGTTATTGTGAACAATGTTAACTATAGTCGAATAATGAATTCTGCTATCTCCACTGAAGTTTCCCGTGATACCATTTTTTATTGAATCAAAAATAGTGATGTGACAAAGTGAACGAACATGACCCACTCAATATGTTCTGAACCAAATTAATAAATAACAGTTACATCTGTTTTTATTATGAAATTTCATAGTCTATGGCTTAATAATAAACATACATATTTTGAGTCACAGTGATTAAAATAAAATTATTCTAAGACCTTATTTCATTTGACTAATAACTGAAACAAATACAATTAAATTAATGCTTTTAATTAATATATCAGATTTTTCATGTTATGTTATTAATGACTAGCAACGCTTGTGACTTCGTCTGCGGAAGTAAGTTACCTACTTCAGTATTATTGTATTCTGAAATTATTAAAGAACTAATGAAAAAAAAATACACAATTTTTTAACTATCTCTATAAAATTTACTTTTTATTTACTATCTCTATTAATAAAATATTGTTGCATAAATAAGGTAGTTGACTCATATATCAAATTTAATATAAACAATATTAATTTTTTGTATTACATGGAATTAGGATTAATTTTAAATTTATTTTTTAAATCCTATTTAAAATTGTAAAAACCCTATGTTGTGTACGTAATATGACATAAGTTTAAACTAGATATTTAAAAATGGATGGAGGACGATTTTGTAACTAAATAACAACTGTAACACTTTTTTGTACGATAAATATTTTATTCTTGGAATTTTATTATAAATTTCATTACTCTAAATTTTCAATTAGGAAGTTTAGGAAGTAGTGGTACTCTCAGAGATCAGGGCAAATAGGTAAGAATTGGTCAATTACATAATTTACATAATTTTTATTTTCAACAGTCTGTCACAAAGCGTTATAATAGAAATTTCTGTTCAAAATTCCTCTTTGAGAGTGAATGATCTGAGGCACTATTATTTACCTATACAGAACAGGACATCACTATGACAATAAATATGGTATCATTATTTTACAAAGTGACATTAGCATCTGTCAGAAAATTCGCAGGATTAATGATTATACTATAACTATAAACTCAACATCATGTACACATCAAAACTTCATTCAACATCTTGTAGAAATTAAAACTGAACTCAACATCATTTACTAATCGAAACTTCACTCAACTTCTTATAGACGTCAAAGCTCCACTCAATGTCTTGTAGACATTAAACCTCAATTTAACGTCTTGTAGTCATTAAAACTCAACTCAAAATCATGCACACATCAAAACTCCATTCAACATTATAAATATATCAAAACTCAACTCAACACTATGTATACATCAAAACTCCACTCAACATCATACACACATTAAAACTCTATTCAACATCATGAATACATAAAAACTCAACTCAACATCATGCACACATCCAAACTCAACACAACATCATGCATACATCAAAACTCCACTCAACATCATGTATGAGAAGGAGATACGGAAGCTGCGACAAGGATGTTGGCTGCAGGGATCATCCAACATCTAATTTCCCAAATATCTATATCCTACTGGATGTTTGTATGTGTGTTGTTTGGATGTTTGCTACTCTTTAACGCGCAACTATTGATCCGATTTGGCTGGAATTTGGAATGGAAATAGATTTTTCTCTGGATTAACATATAGGCTACTTCTTTCTTTTATCCCAGAAAAATCCATAGTTCCCGATTGATTTGTGAAAAACTACATTTCACACGGGCGTCCACCATCCACCATATGCAGAGGTCAGACACAGGTTTGCATGTGTATCACCAGAAAAGTGTGCGGTAGAATTTGCAATTCGGTAAATTTGTCAAAGAAAGTGCTTAATAAAAATGTAATACTTAAACTACATTGATTCTTACAATCTGAAACAACTATTGTCCGCTGTTGTAAAAAACAGAATAGATGACTCGCACTGCGTAGTAATTCCGCTCCCAAATTTTAGTGGTCGGGCCACTGGGACTCATCGTTTGGCGACAAGTGTTTTCTATTTCTATACTTTAAGTGCTACAGTCTTTTCAGTTTCTTGTTAAGATTTCTGGGGGTGCAACATACCTGGTGGCGGCGGCGGCAGCTTCCCGGGCGGGTGCTCGTGGTCCCGCCAGTGGCGCGGGTCAGTCTTGACGCACGCGTCGCCGTATGGGCACACGCCGCGTTCGCCAGGGCCCCAGTCCGCGTCGCGCGGGTGGCTGAATTCAGAATGGTGGGCGGGGTTTTTTCTGGCGCAAACATATTTATGTTCAGTTAAATCCATCAGTGATCTGTTGTTCGACTATAAACTAATTTTTTGATAGACGAGGTTATATTAGGTTGAAGGTCGCTCCATTAAGCGCTTTTTCGTGTTATGGTCTACTGTTTTAGTGAACCAGGGGGCGTTTAATATTGTGCGGAATACTAGGTTCTGGTAATATAGAACTAGCTGCAGTTCTAGAGAGGCCAAGGTCTTTAAGCAAGTTATAGAGAGATTTTGCTGATAATCTTGTCGCACCTACTTCTACGGGGTACAGACTAACTACATAGCCATTTTTAGTGAGTTCAATTGTTAGGTCATAATATTTATTCACTTTTATACTGTGGTTCTTGGGAATGTTAGTCTCCCACGGCACAGTAAGCTGTACAAGTACTATTCTTGAACTTTTTCTGAAAAATTGTAATGCCTTTTTGTGTGACAAATAAACGATTTTATTTATTTGAAGCCTTGAATTCAAAGTTATCTTTTGGGAGTGACGCAACTAATTCATCCTGGGACTATGCAAGGACATGTGTTTTGGTAACTCCAAGATGTTTGTAGAGTTCTTATGGCTGTTTGGATGGCCAAAACTGTTGTGAGCCCGGGATAAAGTTGAAGGGTCAGCCGGGTGCCAGTCCAAACCAATACTTCACATTATGACATTTGCATCTAATTTTGCTAGAGTTTTACCAATATCAAAAAAAGAAATATTTGCGCAGAAGTCAAAAGTGAAGTATCATGGGGGGCTAGAGGGAGGCTGACACTCCAGACATTTTCCGCCCCCCCCCCCCCCTTGCACACTTCTAGTATACTGCGTTTGTTTGTATTTAATGTAAAATGGGTGATGACCAGAAATTCCCTCCTCGTTTCGTTCAATGCTAGATACTATGCTAATGATAGCTTACACGCCCGTATTTCCACAGGAATGGTAACTTCGAGGGTGAACCCGCGAGGTTCTGCGACAAAACAAATTTTTATTATCTACAATACAACAGTGGCATACAGTAATCACGTACCTGTAACAGTTAGCGCCGTACATGCACCGTTCACGCCTTAGTGGAGGATTGTTAGTGGAGGTCGCCGCATTTACACCATTTGCTGTTTGTGTCTACAATTTACAATTATAGAATTTTAGACAAAAAATGTTTTTCATTTTAAAATTTTCATAACATTACAGAATTAGAAATGTTATATTAAAAGATGTAAGATGACTTTTGTCTTCAAGCACTCAGGAATTTTGGACGTAAAGATATCGCGAAGTTTCTCGAACACTGCCCAAACGAGTTGGAATGGCGACTCCGCCCTGGGATGCGCAGTGTTTGCCGACCCCTCACCAAGTGGACCGAGGACATCGATAGCGGCTCGAGACCGGTGCATTTCGAAGTCTATGCAAGAGGCCTGTCTTGTGGACGTCCATCAGCTTTTGATGGTGATGATAATGAGATATCACCGGTTAATGATGATGATAATGAGACATCAGCTAAGAACATTTTGTGAGTGGGCCAATTAAGGATGTTTAAGGGCGGACAAAGTCCGTGCGCTAGCTATTGATGTTAATCAACATATTTGTAGCTAATAGATGAATAGAATAAACAAAGCCAATACAGTAAATTTTGAAGCTTAGACAGGATTTTCATAAATTCACATTTCCTAGAGGGATTTTTAGCTAGTTAGTAAAATACACAAATACAAGTTGTAAACTTGTAAATATTTATTAAATTTACGATCATCAATAATTATTAGCTTTAAAAATAATACTTTACCCCTTGGTCTCGATTTAAGCTCGGCCCAGATATATCATCAGATCTTTCAGTTTTGACTTCGACTGGCTCAATCTTGATTTTTTTCACATCAATATTATCTTGACTGTGACTCCTTTTATTTGAATTGACAATATTTGGTGATACTGCTGGATCATTTGGTATACTTGGATCATTTCGTAGATTTGGCCCAGTTGGTACGTTTGCATCATTTTGTAAATTTGGATCATTTTGTAATTCTGGTTCTTGTTTCTTTGGACTGATAGCACTTGATTCACCGCTCTTATCTGATGCACTTTGCATTGTAGGGTCAGTATTTAATCCTTGTGTTAGATCATTACTTTCTGGTGCTGTAAATATAACGATTTTTAATTTTTATTTATCACAAGAAACATTTCTTTTACAGGGTTTGGCAATTAAATTACTTTTTATTCACTGAGTTAGGGAAGTTATCAAAGGTAGTAAATATTCAGAAAAACTGTAATTGTTATTAAAACTACTAAATATTCAAGACTCAGTATTCTATTAGTGAAATCCACTATTGAAATATTATGTTTTACACAAAATATAGTCACAGAATTAACCAAATTATCAAACTGAGTGTTGAAGTTACAACCATATCAGAAATATCATTAACCAGTTTTATTATGTTACTTGAAAATGGATCGTTACATTGGAAATGTAATTACCTATTAAACTTGAAGATTGAATATTACTTGTTTCAGTATCAAACCCTTGATCTGAATTAAAATCACATGTGTTTGTTTCATCACTGTTTGTTTCAGAAGAAGTAGTTCTATTATTGTTTTCTACACAAAATTCTTCGGTGTTTTGCTCACACTCACAATTGTTGGAAGTGTCAAGTACTGAACAAAATACAACTTTATACCAAAATGTACCTGGTAGCAAACCAAAACTATCTCCATTATGTAAAGTTACTGTATTGTTCTGTTCCAATATCTGAGTCTCTTTTATACCCTCTTTATAAAAACAAGGGTTTTTGTGCAACTGAAATAATTTAAATTTATTATTAGAATAAAAACATAATTTTCAAAAGTATATAAGTACTCGTACATATGAATATATGAGTAACCAATATTGATTTTACAATTTATATCAAAATATTTTTGATATTTTTTTTTGTGAACAAGTCATCACTAACTAAAAATATTTACAGGATTTTTTATATAAATTAGGAGTATGCTAATAGTAAAGTAAAGCAATTTTGTAAAAGTAACAGGGTATTTGCGATCATTACTTTCGGAGCTACAGGGATTTAAAGGGTCAGGCGCTGCCGCGGATCCCTGAAAAATGCCCCATACAAAATGGTACGATTTAATGGCGTTGTAGGTCATAATGATCGTTAAATTTGTATGGGCGTTCAAACAAAATCACTAATATTTTTGTGTTTATGTGTGTATCATATATTGTAAAATGTTACATTTAATGTGACAAAGCCTCAATAGCTCAACGGTAAGAGCGGTCAGACTCATCACCGTGGGATGGTGGTTCAATCCCCATCCATTAGGAGTGGGTACGACATTGGTCTATCGTCGTACCCACTTCTAATACAGTCTTTCCCGACTAGTTGGAGGGAAATGGGGAATATTGGTCATATTTAGATGGAAAATAATTTAAAAAAAAAATTACAATAAAAGATTTTTCATAGATTTTGAAATTTTATAATCTTATTTATTTTGTAAATATCTAGACAATTTTTGCTTTTTATGTATGCATTTGTTAACATTGACCTTATTTATCCGAATGTATCATAAAAATCAATATGTTCAATCCTAATAATGGGGATGATCCCCATTACATGCATGATGAATTAACACTATAATTTTGTGCAGAAACACTTTTGGCCGTGAAAACAGCTGTGAAAAGGATATAAGTATGTAAAAAGACAACTAGTAGAATCAAACTAGAAAATAAAGGCGAAGAAATTGCAATACAAAGAGGTGTCAGACAAGGTGACCCACTGTCACCAAAACTATTTATTGCAGTATTAGAAAATGTATTCCAAACATTAAACTGGAAAAAGAAGGGAATCTGGATCATAGACCAATTCTTAAGTCACCTAAGATTCGCAGACGACATTGCAGTATTTGCTAAATCAGCCTCAGAACTTCAAGAAATGATAAAGACGCTGAGTGTAGAAAGCAAAAAAGTAGGGTTACAGATTAACTTTATCAAAACAAAAATAATGACCAACCACCACCAAAAACCGGTAGAAATAGACAATAAGATAATAGAATATGTAAAGAACTATGTTTATTTAGGAAAGCAAATTTCTTTTAACAAGGACAACAATAAAGCAGAGGTGGAAAGAAGAGCAAATATAGCATAGAAAAAGTTCTGGGCTCATAAAGAAATTTTCAAGGGAAATTACACTGTTAATTTAAAAATGGTTGTAATGGAGACAACTATTCTACCTTGCCTAACCTACGCCTGCCAAACATGGGTCTACAACACAAGTTCGAGGCATAAACTCATCACCACACAACGTGCAATGGAAAGGAGCATCTTGAAACTAAAAAAAAACTGACAAAATAAACAGTATGATTATTAGGAAAAAAACTAATCTCACAGATGCTCTGGACCATGCACAAAGACTTAAGTGGA
Organism: Bicyclus anynana; assembly: GCF_947172395.1. Classification (NCBI taxonomy): domain Eukaryota; kingdom Metazoa; phylum Arthropoda; class Insecta; order Lepidoptera; family Nymphalidae; genus Bicyclus; species Bicyclus anynana. The sequence continues at coordinate 15,222,334 of NC_069110.1, read as the reverse complement.
GATGGGCAGTCCACCTTGGCAGGCTAAAGGACAAACGGTGGACTAAGAAAATTACCTACTGGAAAGGTCCACTCGGTAAAAGGAAGGTAGGAAGGCCTATAGGAAGGTGGGTAGACGACATTACCGCAGTGGCTGGCCAAGGTTGGATGGAACTCACAAAAGAAAGGGACAAATGGAAAAAGATGGAGGAGGCTTATACCCGAAGGGGCCCATTATTAACTAGTACATAAATTAATTATTTAGATAAATATATAGATTAATTAGAATAGTTTTAAGATATTGTTAAGTACTATCTAAATGGGAAAAATAAAGCTTATTATTATGTAAAAAGAACCATTTTTAGGGTTCCAAAGATATGTAGTACAAAAACGGAACCCTTATAATACCCCTAGCGCATATTTTAAGCTCTGTCTGTTTTTCCTAATGTACTGGACCAATCCAATTGAGCAACATTATTAAGCATGTTAAGGACAATTTTATTCCTACAATGCACCACATTATATGCACAAGGTTTTTAATTAATGTAACCACATTACAATTTACAAGACAAATAGGTATATTAGTACAAATAGGGATATTAGTAAATTCTAAAAACTTACATTATGTCAGTTATTTATATAGGCTGCTTGGGAGTATTTCCCATAACTCTGGGGTTATATTCTTTATTGTTCAAGGACCATGTGTTTGAAAATTAATATTTTCGGGGTAAATAAGTAATATTTCTTTTGTAAATAGATCTTAAAACGTGCCCCATATACATTCTATGTGTGTGTCCCATCCCACATGTCCCATATCCTTATAATTTTGACGAAGCTGTTTTTTACGTATTATAAAATGCAAGGATAGAAAAAGGCGTGTGTAATGTATTACATGGACAGTCGTAATTATTGGAATAATTTTGTATGAAAACATAAAAAGTTTTTATTTTTTAGTTAAAAGAATTTATTAGTTATGCAGTTTGTTTCGTCTAAGTGAACAACACTTTGAAGTTATGGGAAATACTCCCGAGCACCCTGTATATAGTTGCTTAAGTAATATTCATGAAATAAGATAAATAATAAAGTTCCCTAAAAAAGTAAAACTCTTACCGCTGTTATAGTTAATGAATCATCATTGACATTCAACTTCATATGGTCATGTGCCATTCTTTTATCACCACACTGTAAAAATACATTCTTTACTAATATAATATAGAGGTAAAGTTTGTGAGGTTATAGGGGTAATCATTGGATCCACTACACCAATTTTGAAAATATAGAAAGGCACGTTATTTGTGAGTATCTAAAGCTTTACTTTATTCCCATGTTTTCACGAAACGTTTCATGTTTGGGAAACTCTGTGACATCTTTTCGTCCGAAATTCCTTAGTGCCTAAAGACGAAAGTCTTCAAACAGTGTGTGTTGCCAGTGATGACCTACGATTTTGAGACTTAGTCGCTAACTATAGGCCTTATTACTGACTGAAAGACACTCAGCGTGCGATGGAGCCAGCTATGCTATTTGGGATCTCTCGGGGTGATCGAATCATATATGAGGAGATCTGCAGACAAAGTCGCGTAGTCGGTAACCGAGTCGCGAAGCTGGGGTCTCAAGGTGCTGGAATTGGTGTTATAAACCGTGCACCAGAAAGCACAGTGTTGGTCGACCCCTCACTAGATGGACCAATGACATGAAGCAGGTTGCAGGGAGCCGCTGGATGCTGGCGGCTCAAGACCGTTTTGTTTGAAATCCATCGGCTGATTATGATGATGATGGATGATGATTTTCACGAAAATAGGAACTCCGCGGGGGAACTACGTCAAGTAGTACCAAATAAAAATACGATTACCGCCTTCAATAAAAAAATCCCCAGAACATCCCCATCATGTTAATGTTATCTTCAATAATAACCAGTGCACTGTAAAACCAACTGTTGTTTGTGTTGCACTATGGTTAGGCTTAATTTCAATGTGTTGTTTGTTGAATAATAAATAAATAAATAAATAATTTATCTAGGCGACCGGTTTCTGAAACCAGCTCCATTTTCCGGGAATTAGGTACTCACACTTTGCTCAGTGATTTTAATTTTATTTTATTATTGTAAATAAATAAACAATTGTAATTAACTCACCACCAGTAATCGATCACGTCCGATAACATGCTCACCCGGACGAATTTGAATTTTGCAATGATATTTTCCATCAATTCGAACCAACTCTAAAAACATTTTGAGGTTTATTTTCTTAGCCCAAGTTCATCAGTTTTGCGTGCATTAACCACACGATAACTGTGTTTCAACTCGATTTTTTATTAGCATTAAAAAATCTACATCTACAAATTATACATTATCGAACTTGCACAAACAAAAGCCTAAACAAATTATATTGATTTACTCTTTGCTAAACAATCAAACAAATCAAAATCAATCAATACAAGACAAGACCACAGATTATAGTTATTAGTTACTACCATAGATAATAGATACGTTACTACGTAAATCAATACCATACGAGTATCATTCTTTAACTTAGAACATTAATAACTGGTTCTTTAACATAGTAAAATACACTCTTAAAATTACAAAATAAATATTTTTTTTTTTTCGTGTTGAGTAAGTGCCGATGGCTTTTTTTTTTATAAGGTGTTAAAAAGGGGGGGGGGGAGACGCGACCAGAGCATATGCTCTCTGCGCGTGGTTCTCTACCGCGCTCTATAAAGATAGAGCGGTCATTGGATTTGCCTCCGGTTGGGGGCATTTTTGGTTTCTTCTGCTATTTATTTATTTAGTTTTGACCTCTTGGTTTTTCGTGGTGTGGTTGCCTAGGCGGCAACCTCGCCATGGGGCCTCATCTGGGCTATTGGGTTATTATATCCCTCGGGTATGCCCTTTTCTCAGGCGGGCGAGCATGATATGGCGCAATATCCCTGATGTGGGCCATTTGCGACGCGTCAGTTTTGGCAAAGACTCGGATAGCTTGGGATTTTATTTCCGAGTCTATGTCCTCGATACGCAGGTCCCTGGCGATAGTGCGGTTCCTGACGTACCGAGGGGCGTTCGCTATCTGTCTCAAGGCCTGGGATTGCCTGGCTCTGAGGGTCCGCCTGTTGCTCTCCTTCGCGAGCGAGTACCAGGCTGGTGCTGCGTAGGTCAGGATGGGGCGTATGTATGTCTTATACACCCCCAGCTTCATCCGTAGCGGCAGGCACGAAGAGAGCACTGGTCGAAGGACGTGTGTGGCCACTTTCGCTTTATTTGCAACATTTTTGATATGCGGCCTCATTGTAAGATTCCGGTCAATTGTTAGACCTAGGTACTTGACTGTGTTGTGCCAAGTGATTTCTTGGTCACACAACTTCAGTTTTTGGGAGATTTTGGGTCCACTTCCCATAGCAATTGCTTGTGTCTTCCCCACATTTACTGACAGGCGCCATTTTTCCAGCCATTCGGGGAGGGAGTCCAGGGTGTTTTGGAGCTTCTTGGTAGCGTGTGCGTGGTTCAGCGACGTGGCTATGTACGCCACATCGTCCGCGTACAGCGCTAGTATGGTCCCGGGGAGGACTGGGATATCGTCAGTAAAAGTGGAGTACAGCATCGGCGACAAACAGCTTCCCTGCGGGACGCCCGCTTTGATGGGGAACTCCTCGGAGATTTCCCCGTCCACCTTCACTCGGAATTTCCTATTTGTTAGGAAGGACTTTATGATCTTCATTAGCTTCTTGGGGGTGGCGGTTTTTATTAGTTTGTGGATTAGGCCCTCGTGCCAGACTCGGTCGAAGGCCTTTTCCATGTCCAAGAAGACCGCCACAATCTTCTCCTTTTTGTTGAGAGCGTTGGTGAAGACATGAAGTACTCTCATCAGCTGCAGTGTTGTACTGTGCTCCGCACGAAACCCAAACTGTTCCGGCCTAGGCGTTGTATAAGGGAGCAGTTGTTGTAAGAGCAATTTCTCAAAGATCTTCGATGTCGTCGGGAGGAGAGTGATGGGTCGATAACTCTCAGGCTTCCTGGGGTTCTTTCCGGGTTTTGGCAGCACAATAATATGTCCCACCTTCCAGATTTCGGGAAAGTGGCCCGAGCGCAGGATTCCATTGAAGAGACGGGTCAGACCGACCACCGCCTTTCGTGGCAAATGGCGGAGCGCGGCGTTCGGTATCCCGTCTGCTTCGGGGGCTTTCTTGAGTTTGGTCTTTTTGATTATTGTGCTGACCATACCCGGGGAGAAGAAGAGTTTGTCCTCGGCATCACTAGTTTCTTGTTCGTCATCGAAGAACCTTTGGTTGTCGCTGATGATCTGCTGCGTGTGGGCGGGATTTTTGTCCGGGAACGGCGAGAACTGGAACTCGAGATGTTTCGCCAGTATCTCAGCTCTGTCTGCTGCACGATAGCGGAGATTACCGTCTTCGTGCAGCAGTGGCGTCTTTAGAGTCTTTGCTGAGCGTTTCTATCCGTTAATATAGGTTCGACGACAAGTGGGCCTTGCTGAAGGCAGGCACCTCCTTGGTGCAATCCTGTATTGCTACTCGGATGTGACCGTTTAAGTTCGAAGAAGCTGCGAGCGCTTCGCCTAACGTCCCTATCTCGTCAGGAATTTGGTCTAGATGCTGTGAAGCCAACGACTTGAAATGCTCAGACAGTCTCACGTAATTTATTATAGTTTTGGTCGGGGGGGGGGGGGGGGTCGTGGAGGGCGGGGGGCAGCTGGAAGCTGGAGTATAACAGGTCTGTGGTTAGAGTCCGAGGCTAGATCCGAAAACACCTCCAAAGGACTCGCTTGAAGAGTGATGTTCTTTAGGAGTGCCAGATCTATTACGCTCGGTTTTTGGTTCGGTCGTGTGTCCGTCAGTCTCACGGACCGCAAGTATTTTATCGGTGAGCCCGACTGCGTTGAAGAAGCCGACATTCAGGGAATGCGGTTTTAATCTACCGTTGTGAGCCATTTAAAAAATCTTCATATTCCTCTATCGCGCGGAGCATGATACTGTGCTGGCCTATTGCCCTTAGTGGGTTTACTTTATATTTCTCTATGAAGAGATCGTATTCTTGCATACGGACTACATCCGAGAAGGAGTGAGTCGCGTATGAAACTATGGATGGGGCCTGAGGGGCCGGAGGGGGGACCTGAGCCGCAGGAACGGCCCTCGGGGTCTGTTGGGTGACCGGTGAAGTCGGTGCCACTCTGGGAGCGTTAGGCGCTCCGTACAATGGCTTGTTCCAAGCGCTGGTGGTAGGCACCGGCGCTGGAACAAACCTTTGAGCGGGTTTTTTGGGTGCCACATGTTTGCGGCCCGCTGCCCTGCCCCTTCGCTTGCCTGACTGTGGGGCCTTTCGGCAGCGGAACCGATAGTTCGCGGGGTGGCCGGATTCGCCGCACAGCACGCAGCTCGGGAGCACGTCAACGTTCCGCTCTTTGCGGGGACAGTCGATGGTGCCGTGATCTCCGAGGCACTTTACGCACCTGGGACGGGCGAAACAGTTTCTTTGGGAGGGTCCATAGGTCTGGCACCTATGACATTGCCCTATGCGACCGCGGTTATCTGGCTTCTCAAAGGAGAAGCCAGAGAGATGACATATTGCCTTCAAGTTATATATCCTCTTGCCCTCAGGATCACTAAACATAGGTCTAGTGGCTCTTTAGTGTGGGATCGGTACATACGATGTACCTCCTGGACGGGGAGATCCTGTTTGATAAGATCGGCTTAAATGAGCTCAGTATCAAGCTCCTTGGGGAGAACGCGGACTACTACGCGGAGGACTCGCTCGTCGCTCAGTGCGTACGTAAAGTATCCTATTGAGTTTGACCTCAATGGGGCCGTGAGACGCCTATGGTCGTCGGATGTTTCGCATTCCGCGCGAATTCCCATGGCTGTAAGCCGGGCATTTGGAACGGGGAAATCGTTGGCTAAATAACATGGGAACAATTTTATTTGCCCATGCGTCCTTGTCACTAATGAACATAGAAGGGACCTTCTCCTTGCGAGGTTCCTCCATGGGAGAGTCCTCGCTTTCAGAGTCTGTATCGGAAACAGAACGGGTTTGTGATTGAGATTGCCTCTCAGTCACAGTGACCTTGCTAGCGGGGGAGGGCGAGTTGACTTTGGAAGCCTTTCGCCTCTTTCTGTTAGCTACGACAACGGTGAAGCCGTCGTCGCTGCATTCCGGAGCCGGTAAAGCCGAATTCGAATTCGGGGTCTCACATATGTCCATGGCGGAAGACCTATGAACCGAATTGGGCAGAGAGGGTGGCAGAGCACCCTTGGAGTGGGCTGAGGGCCCTGGGATCGCGGTAGTCGCGCTTGTCCCTACGGACGGAGTCTGAATCGGATTCGGATTTATAGCCGAACGACTCTGAAGGAGGCGCGAGGTCGATAAACGCGGGTCCCGAGACGCAATTTGGCTGCCATGCAACGGGCGCGCTACGTGCGCAGGTAGCGCATGGCCACTGGTCGCGCGCGGCGCGGGGGTTGCGGGGGGTGCGGTGGCATTTCCCAGAAGGGGACTACCTGCCTCCGGTTAACATTGAGTCAAAGTCAGTTGGGAAGATAAAAAGTTTTCCAGATATCCTGGGAATTTAGCTTAGACGTCCTTGAATAGGGCCTCCAAGAACGGCGGGGGAACGGAGTTAGAGTCCATAGTGGACCCTGGAACTAACAGGGCCTCCCCACCGATGCGGGGAGGTGTGTGCCTACTGTTTGGCCCTAGAGTCCACGCCTTTAGGTGACGTGGGTGTACCTACTCACGGACGGGAACCATTTAACTACACTAGAACATCGCAGAAACACAACACAGAACACAAAACAGCACAACGAGATCGGTGGTTAGGCTGAGCTAGAGGAACTAGCACCCTGTCTGAAGAAAGACCAATATTGGTGGCCTCCACCGTGAAATCGAAAGCCAGACGACCGCACGGGACGGCTGCCAAGATCGGAATCAAAATAAATATTCTTTGATAAAAAACAGATACACTAACAATATACTAACATAGAAAAAAAAATTACTCTTATTAATTGAAAAACTTGTTTAATGTAATAATGTAAAGAATAATAAAGGCTTTGAAATTGAGAAAAACATAAGGGATTAAAGGGATCACACAATCTACGGAACCCTACACTGCGCGTGGCCCGTCACGCACTTGACCGGTTTTTTAATATTTGGTCACGTAGTGTGGAGGTAATACCTAGATGGCATCACCAAAATAAACATATGAATACGACCTATCCTTCAAGGTCATTTTTAATAATATTTAATACTCTTTATTTGTACACCACAAAAAATAAAAGAAAACAAGCAAAACAGAAACATAAGAAAAAGTAGAATACAAAAGGCGGCCTTATCGCTGATTAGTATCAGCCTTATTTAAATCTACCAATCAAAAAACAACACGCATTTTATTGATCACTTCCTATTTTACTACAATTTACAAAATATTTTATTTGTTTACAAAAAAGTATATTTACAATCACAAAACTAAATGGAAATACAAAGCAAAATGTAATTGAAATGCTGGAGGCAGGCAGTCCTAACACATGTTTACGTACCGCGCGCTGTAAGTATTTATTTCAAAAATACGGCCGAGTATACTGCTTGTATATATTTTTACTGTGGCAATGTGTTTGTTAGTGTTGTGTAAAAATTACGCGTGTGTGTATTGCGAGTCAAATTTATAGTTGTGTGTAGTGTATGGACACTACTATAAATGGTGTTAAATGTTTTCGATGTGTGAGTTTACCTCGTCCCCCTCAAAAAATTACAGACTTTTTTGTTGGTGAATTTGGGTGCGAACCACGTCCAGGTATTAATGGTCTAAGTAGTAACAGCCTTATATGCGTTATTCACGTTGGTTAACTTCACAGGTTAATTTTTTCCAAGGGCTTGTAGTCTAAGGTAGGAGATAATAATTTTAGGGATAAATATTTTTGAGAGTTGGTAACACTGGTCTGTGGAGTGTGGACCCAATAATATTTGATGTTTGTGCCTAGGCCTAGGAACTTTTTTTTTTGATGTGATTTATATTTTAATGTAGTTGTTACCTATAATTGTTTGGTTAATTATCTGAAAGGTAAAAAGTACATTCTTATTAAAATGATAAGATAGATATTGCTTTATGCATTGAACATAGCAGACTTATAAATTTGTAAGATCGAAATCTAGTAACAAAATATTATTGGCGATGATTCATATTCATGTTGGTTTTGTTTTCCTCCATAGAACCTACTAAAATGTCTTCACCACGCCCAAAGTCACCTCGTACTCCAGTATTGCCTAAAAAAGATGACAAGGAAGAATCATTCTGGGATAAAATTGGCACAATCGGACGTAAAAAGCGTATAAAGGAAGGTGAGTTTGTGTGGGTTGACACAGTTAATATCTTACCTCATAGTTAACAGGTGTTACTATTTATGGATACTTTGGTTGAATCTTAATTGCGATTTTCAGTTCAAGAAGTACAAGCGGAAGGTAAATACGCTATTGACTCGCCAGGGAGCCCTACAGCACCAGAGATACCACCTGAAGACTACAGTCTACGTAAGTATTTTTTAACATTCCTTTAGTTAGTTATAGTACTATAGAATACAAGCCCATGGACAAAATTAACCTATAAAATGAACCAACGTTAATAATGCTTTAAAGGCTGTTACTAATTTACTATATCAGAAAATATCTCAGCACTATGACATCATTTTTGAGTGGTACATTTCAATAATTGTTTATTTAAACAAATATGAACTATAATTTTTGGGTGGCATAATTATTTTGAAAATGATGCCATACATTTTACAATGACCTTATATCATATGGGTGTAGGGATACAGTTGCGGCCTTTGACCCGTGAGCTAGAACAATGTATGGTGTTTACGGGTAAAGTATTGGTATATGTGTACAAAAGGAATTACACAAATGCTGTACTTTAATAAATGGTATATTGTAATGTGAAATATAGGTATATTGCTTCTGCAATTATCAGTGAATTACAAATTTGCACGACTTCTTATTCCGGTACCACCACTTTTGTACGGCACTAGGTTTTTTCGTCATTTATTTTTAATCATCTATAGACCATAAGAAAGCTGTATATAAAATAAATAATTAATTGTTATCCCTCATTTGTACCTGAGGTATTCCATTCACTCACATACTCACCTGTACCTCTCAGAAATGACAGCATAGTGCTCAGAGGTATTTTCTGATATAGTAACAGTAGTACAGTAACAGCATTCTAAGCGTTATTCACTTTGCTTAATTTTTTCCAAGGGCTTGTAGTCTACTAGGTAGGAGATATTAATTTCACCCCATTATTGGTAATCAAAATTTCATCAAACCTCGATTTGTGGCCCGCAGAAGCGATCCTGATTATCAGCTTTTTATTAGTAGAGAAACAAAGCAGATGACCCATCTGATGGTAAGTAGAAAACAATTGCCTATAAGCAAAGCAACACTTTGCAGAGCTTCTTCTTCTTCTTTCCTGGGCCTTTTCCGCAGTTGGCCACTAGGGGTTGGCCGTTGTACGTAGGTCCATTTAGTGCTGGTCAGTCACTCCAGCCAAGCGAGCTCGCTCCAGAAGCTGAGCATGCCTATGCAGAGCATTGGAGGAATGAATTCTATAAACCGTGGCCTTGAGTCCATTAAACTGAGGCGAAGGTGTCCAGCCTTGTGTGCCTTATATTACACTGGCAACCATATCCTTCAGAATTGAATTGACATCGCAGTGTTCCCTTCTGGTGATGGAGTGCCAGACATTTTCTTCCTTTTTGGGTTTCTGATAGTAGGTACCCTCTGCCACTCAGGATGATGAACAGATTTATCTGGTTTTGGATCGTTGTTGCGTTCCGTGAGATCTGTAGGTGGTTCATTACTACTAGAGCATGGTGCACTACCTGTAGACATGCTCCTTGTTCTCATAAATAGGCTGGGATGAAAAGCCTGCTGAATTAGTTTCTTTCCAGTAACATTAACAGGCACTGGAGCCTGGTTACACACTCCAGTGGTGTCTTCGGTAACAGATTTCACACTCTCTAGCCCGGATACCAGAGAGCGCAGGGGGTTGGCCGGATTGCATGACAAATCACTTTCCTTGTTATACGACATTTCATTTTAAAAGGGGTTGGGAAAATCATCAGTAGCACTTTCCCAAGGTACTACTGCTACACTTTTTGAGGGTATTTAAGTCCTCAGGGCTTGTGGTAACCACGAACAGGTTAGTTAACCGCCGCCTGTGACTCGGCGTTGTCGCTCGTTTAGCATCACCCGGGGGACACGTGTAGGGTGGGCCTTTTAAGAAGTAAAGGTGTTAGTCCTACGGACGCGAGCGATGTCGTCCCCCATGTTGTTCGAATAAGTTAAAAAAAAAATAATGGGCTGTTCTGAAGCCACTTATGCTAACAAAACCAAGTCTTTTATGTTAATTAAAAATTTGATCATTCTGTTTTCAAGTTTTAGTAAGACTATCAAACATATTTTTTTTTATATATACTAGAGATTTTCATATTACTAGTCTAATTGTTTTATTTGGTCAATTAAATTTTTTAGTTGATAATGAAGAAAGAGCAATAATAGAACCAAGATCACTAGAGGATCCGAGAGTGAAAGAGCTGATTCAAGTGCTGATAGATTGGGTAAATGATGAGCTTGCAGCTCAGAGAATTATTGTAAAGGATATCAGTGAGGATCTGTATGATGGACAAGTCCTTCAAAAGCTTCTGGAAAAGCTTACAGAGACTAAACTGGATGTTCCCGAGGTGACACAGTCAGAAGAGGGTCAGCGTCAAAAACTAGCTGTTGTTCTCAGAGCTGTCAATAGGGTTTGTGTTTTGAAATAATATTATTTATCATAGTAAGACAAGATAAACAATGTAAACATTTTTTCAGAGGCTGAAATGAAACTTTTATGTTTTAAAAAACTATTGTAAGTTTTAAAATTTCGACTTCCAGCCCAGTAACATAATATATAACTTACATTGATGGCAGCCCAGTAAAATATATAACTTACATTGATATATTTTTTTTATTTACAAGTTAGTTAGTTAGTCTTTACAAACTGACATAATTTATGACACCATATTTTATAGCCCTGGATTCAAAATGATATGAAACAACATCATTTAAACACTGGACCAATGTCAAAGTCATATTGCTATTATTCAGCTTCAAAAAATTATAACTTCATATTTTGTACAGGTGTTGTACGGAACGTCAAAGCCAGTTCAAAAATGGAGTGTAGATACTGTACATTCCAAAACAGTTGTTTCCATACTTCATCTTCTGGTGTCACTTGCTCGCCACTTCAGAGCACCCATTCGTCTTCCAGAGAATGTCAGCGTCAAAGTTGTGGTAGTGAAAAAAGATGCAACCAATTTGCTGTCCCATCGGTAAATATGATGAACTCTTTTTCTACCTTCATTTTTAATCTATACTAATATTATAAAGCTGAAGAGTTTGTTTGTTTTTTTGATTGAACGCGCTAATCTCAGGAACTACAGGTCTGATATGAAAAATTGTTCCAGTGTTAGTTAACCCATTTATCGAGAAAGGCTATAGCCTATATATTATCACCGTATTCATTCAGGAACGGGAACCACGCCGATGAAGCTGCGTGTCGTCAGCTAGTTTCTAATAATTCCACATCTAATTTGCCTATATAGTTTGGCAAGTTCGTTGATAACACTACCGTGATATGCGGGCGGCAGGGGGAAAGACTGCGTGGGTGTGAAATCGTTGCGCGGGGAAGTGACGTGTATCAAGTCGCGGGTCGCGTCATAGGGAGTGTTACGAACGAAGTTGCCGAGCTATACTTAGTACCAAAAGTCGCACAATAAATTTTCATTAATTATTATTACAGCACTTACATTGAAGACCTTACTACAACATACGATGACCTTGGTATGAAATGTGAAAGGGATGCATTTGATGCACTATTTGACCATGCACCAGACAAATTACAAGTTGTCAAGAAGGTGAATAACATTTTTTTTAAATATGACCAATATTCCCATTCCCCTCTAATTAGTCGGAAAAGACTGTACTAGGAGTGGGTACGACAATAGACCAATAGGGCGGGGATCAAACCACTACCCCTCGGTGATGAGGCCGACCGCTCTAACCGTTGAGCTATTGAGGCTATACTGAGATATTGAGCTTATATAACAGATAACGTATCACATCATTTAATTTTGCTAGTCACCCAGTGGTCAAAATACGACCTTTATTTTAAATCTATACCAATATTATAAAGAGTTAAAGTTTGTAGTATTGTAGGGGGTAATCTCTGGATCTACTGAAAAACCACATTCTCTGTGTCATAGGTTAGATTTCACTGTTTGAGACAGATGATATTTAATTTCTTAAAATGCACATAACTGAAGGTTCCGGAATCTGAGGCAGAGGAATAACATCGTGAAACCTGCATGCCTGAGAATTTTCTTAATTCTCTGCGTGTGTGAAGTCTGCCAATCTGCATTGGACCTGGGTGGTGGATTATTTGGACTAACCCCTCTCATTCTGACAGGAGACTCGAGCTCAGCAGTGAGCCTAATATGGGATGATAATGAGGCTACATTTTATGCCTGTGTTCCCAAGGTGTACAAGTTGTGTGCAATGTATTAACTCAGAATAATGATTTTATTTAAGAGTAATGATTTTATTTAAGTGTAATGATTGATATGTATGTATTAATATTTCAGTCTTTGATCACTTTTGTGAACAAACACCTTACTAAAGTGAACTTGGAGGTGATGGATCTCGACACACAGTTCCATGATGGAGTATATCTTTGTCTCCTGATGGGACTCCTTGAGGGATTCTTCGTGCCCCTGTACGACTTCCACTTGACGCCCCAGGACTTTGATCAGAAAGTGCACAATGTCTCTTTTGCATTCGAGCTGATGCAAGATGTTGGACTAGCTAAGCCCAAAGCAAGGCCTGAAGGTAATTAATAAAAACATTTTGAGCCACTTTTGTCTCCTTTATAACTCCATACATTATAGACAATCACTGTCTACTATCTAGCGTATAGTGTAGCATTCCATCCCCCTCCCCTGATAACTTCTAACTTTTCTAACATTTCAACTTTCTGATGTTCTCGTCAGAACCAAGATTGAAGTTCTTTATCGAAATTATGAGTAAAATCATGAATTGAAATAAAATAATTTCTAAAAATAACAAAAAAACTTGTGAGTCCAACCTTACTTTTGATGATGATTGAGGGTACTTTTTCTATAAATTTTAAAATTAAAATTATCTAAAAATAAATCAAATAAATCAAAATTAAATCATCATTGTACGTAGTGAAAGTGAGTGTATAAATCAACCTTGATAGACATAGACAAATGCACTTTCTACTTTAACCTCTTAATATTCTCTGTTAACCTAATACTTGCATCTTCGTTACATGACGATTTATGCCAGTTATAATAAACTACATAAATGAACTTTGTTTCAAAAAATAACTGTAAAATAATTGTTTCAGATATTGTCAACCTTGATTTGAAGTCAACACTGAGAGTCCTGTATAATTTGTTTACAAAGTACAAAAATATGGCCTAGTCGTCCAAATAATATATAATACGTCATTGCTTTTAATGCATTTTACATCACAACTGCACGTTATTTATTTATTTTTGACGCACTTAGATATTATTACTTTTTTTTATTTTATATCACGTTACATTATACTTATGAGCAAAAAAATTAGGAGTTTGGGTAAAACAAAAATCAGTTTTTAAATATTTCGAAGAAATATTTTTTTTTAATTTCCCGAGTTATTTAATTATAAAAAACATATTTACTGTCGGAACATTTACTAGAGCAGTGACATTCAGAAGAAATGTGTGAAAAAAGTTTAATTGAAATAATTTGAGCAACTTAACGTCACGTTAAAATTAAGTTAACTCTTTTGTAAACGATATTTTTAATGTATTAAAGCATTGTGCCAATTAACAAATATCTACAAGTTTGACGTCATCACAAATATGAAGTCATTTTTTTTGCAATTTTTGAATATATATTGTTTTATTGAGCAAACTTTGTTTAACATATTATTTTTATTTATTTAATTTTTTATACATATACGTATTGTGTTACGCAGTGGCGTGCACCTCATAGATGGAAAAAAACACTGTCTACCCTAAGGACTCAATACAGACCTAATATAAATACCTTATGCACGCCACTGGTGTTACATACAAACATACTTTAACTGTGCCCCTCGTGCTGTGACCTCGTTTTAATGCTTAAAAGAGTGAGATTCGGCGAAGTGCACTTAACTCGATAAAGAAAAACTTATGATGTATGGCGGGTGAATATTTAACAAATAGGCAAAGTTAAAACTAAGAATTAGTGTACCCATTAACTCAATCTCTAGCTAATCTCTAGATAACTCAACAGGAGAGAACGGATGTTGCAGGAGAGATGTCGCATACCGGCGAGGTACACAGTTAGATCCCTACAAGTTGTATGTAATATTACAAGTTGACTGTAATAAGGGACCTTAACAAATTGTGTAATACTGGAGACCCCTAAAGGAGATGGTTCAAAATTGTATGGAGCCCAGGATCAGTCATTGTACCCTGGCGGAAATAAAAGAAAATAATAATTTTAACCATTTTCGATTATATAAATCTACGAATTTACTTTAGTTCTTTTGAAATAATATTTATTCTCTCCCAAGAAATGCAACACTAATATGGGTAACGACGGCAGATTGATGACGTTTTCAACGCAATAGTCGTTTTGACGTTTGCTATCAAATGTCATAGTTGCTGTATGGGCGCCATCTTGATATTACTCAAAAACTTGGGTTTTAATTATATTTATTTCTTTTTATTTAGTTACATTTATTCACTTATTTAGATTTTAACAAATACCCTGTATTTTTTAAATTTTAATGATACGGGGTACAAGAGTGGATCTGAAATGGACCATCTCCTTTGTCTGTAATACGGGAGACCCCTACAATTTCGGTAATTCGGGAGATCCTTACAAGTTGTCTGTAATACGAGAAGCCCCTACAGTCTGTACTTTGTATTAAGGCAAACCTCTTACACGTTGTCTATAATGTGGGAGACCCCTGCAAGTTGTTTGTAATACGGGAGAACCTTACAAGTTGTCTGTAAAGGGCCCTACAAGTTGTCTGTAATACGGGAGATCCTACAAATTGTCTGTAACATGGGAGACGTGTACGGGTTGTCTGTAACACGGGAGACTCGTACGGGTTGTCTGTAACACGGGAGACTTGTACGGGTGGTCTGTAACACGAGAGACTCGTACGGGTTGTCTGTAACACGGGAGACTCGTACGGGTTGTCTGTAACACGGGAGACTCGTACGGGTTGTCTGTACGAAGAACCCTTAAATGTTCTTTGTAATATGGTAGACCCATACGGTTATTTGTAATTCGTCTGTTGTCTTACGTATGTGTCAGCTCCGATAGTCTGTAGGTACGGATCTCCCGTATAACTGCGAACTCAGCATAAAATCAAAAGCTGAATTTATCACTAATTGTGAACTGTTCCAGGCTTTACACATAATCCAGGTTTTAAATGAAATTAAAAACGACGACGTATTTTTCATGTTTGCGATCTTACAATTATTCATAAGAGACTAATTTTATATAATGTTTGCTAATTATTTTAAGGTGCCATTTTATCTTTTGATACTAATGTTAACACTAGCATATTTCTTACATATGTAAGCGGTCTGTTAATTGAAATAGGCGCAGAAATTTTTTTTTGAGTGCCTAATGATGTGCGCGATTTTAATGGCGTCAATGTGTTGCTATGGTAACCATAATAATCGCGTACCAAATTTTCAGTTATCATATATCTTAAAGGAAAGTGTTTTATCAATTAATTTCAATATAATATCTGAGAATTACTTTAAGTAATATGATATCATTGTCAAAATTCATTTAAAATACAGTTATTTTAGTAAAAATTCGAATATATTACTGTGACAAAGACGAATATTTACCATAGTAAATTTAAAACACGCTTTGCCGAATCATTAAGGAATTATTATAAAAGGCTAAGAAGAATAATAGAAAAGTTTTTGTAGAAACATCAATTAATAATTATTTTTGGTTTATAAATTATACCTGACCTGTACTTACTGATGAACGACTTTTTCGATCGACTTACTTGCCGCGATCTGTACTAATATTAAAAAAAATTAAAAATATTGATAGTGTAAGCCTATATACAATCTACTCAAACGCCTGCTGCATCAGCTACCCTATATCGAACTGCGATGTGGTGGAGTCCTCTTGCCAGCTGGAGGGCCGTGGGTTAGTTGTAGATCCAGCAAAACAAGTTTTGTAGCCTATTATTCGGATTACTTTTTGCGGTGATTTTGTAAAGACGTAACCGATCTATAGTATAAAATTATCATTGGTTGTAGGTGTATTTGTTGATATTTACAACTGTGAGAGTCTCATCTGATTCATAGGTTTACCTGTTTACCTCGAGGGCCATTACCTTGTAATAATGTGTTGTAATATTTTAATTTGTATCACAATCTTTCTCAGTCTGTCACAATTCGTTGTGATACCTTCATAAGAGCTTAATTTTGGATTTATATTTTAATTTAGTCATATATACTAATGAATTTTATTAATTTATTAACAACGCATAATGTGCCTTTACTAATCAATGTATTAATTATAAATATAAATTAACATTTTAATTGTTGTTTTATTTTTTAAACTGTAATAAAAATGTGCACTGACACATCATTGCCATGTAAAAGTCTATACTAATATTATTAATGCGAAAGTAAGTCTGTCTGTCTGTAACCTTTTCGCGGCTAAACGGCTGGACCGATCAAAATGAATTTTGGTATAATGGTAAATGGGACCTTGGAGCAAAATATATAAAAGGGGGTGAAATAGGGGTTGAGAGTTTGTATGGAAAGTCCTTCATTTATAGAGTTACAGTTTTAAAAATTTGCTCATAAATCATAAAAAAATACGAAATAAAATGTGATTCAAGAATTTTTAAAATTCATCTCAGTATATAGTGTATTATCAATGATTCAACCCCTAAAGCAGTGAAGTAGGAGTTGAAAGTTTACATTGATTTCCACACAGAAGTCGCGGGCGTCCGCTAGTATATTAATAAAAGAGAAATCTATTGAACTTCTTGGCGTAAGAAACAGAAAATACATTTATTCAACCAACTGCAAGTGTTATTCTATTTTACATTATGTACGATTGTCTATGACACCAAAGTATAGGTTTACCATAGAATTTTAATGTACCTACTTGTACCGAATCGTAAATCTATGACTTGACATTAATGCCATGCATTGTAAAAAAATGCAATACTCGGTGCTGATTTTTAAGTGACGTCACATTTCACCCCTTCCGTTTTTATTAACGGGAACTACGCGGGTCGCGGTTAAGACTGTGGGGTTTGTTCGTGGCAAGTTTCAGTTAAATTCATCCAGTAAAAAATGCTTGTTATTAACTTTCTTGTTTCTTCTTTTTAAATAAGCTATTAGTGTGATATTGTCATGATAAGAAATTGAGTATTCTTTTTTTATTCTTTACAAGTTAGTTAGGCCTTGACTACAATCTCACCTGATGGTAAGTGATGATGCAGTCTAAGATGGAAGCAGGTTAACTTTGTTACGAGTAGAATTAAAAACGCTAAATCGCTTGGCGGTACGTCTTTCACGTTAGGGTTGGTAACTAGCTACGGCCGAAGCCTCCCACCATCCTGAACCAATTAAGCAAATCTGAAAATCGAACCCAGGACCTCAGTTTTGTAAATCCATCGCGCATACCACTGCGCCACGTCAAATAATTCTTAGTAAAAAAGCAATCAAACTGATACAAAGTATTTGTTTAGTCCATGTACTCGATATCAAAGGGTACTGTATAACAAAAGAATGGACCAACAAACCTGGCAACATGCAGAAATCAATCATAACCTGCATGCTCAGTGCTCTTCTGAGTTAAGTTTCCGCTGGATACTGGCCTGCGTTCAATAACACGTCCGTCGACTGGCAACTCTTTTCTAAGATTTCAAAAAGTTTCGACGGAGCTTCTTTATAAATCATGCGTTCCTTATTAAAACAAAACCCAGTGCATTTTACATTACCTTATCAGAAAAGTGCGTAATGAGATATGTAAAGATATTGAAATTGGTGAAATAAGAGACCCTTTACAACCCAAATGTGTTATTTATTTTAATTTTCCCACCTACCTTATATTTTATCACACTAGCTAGATAGTGATAAAATAAAGAATGAAACCGTGGTAGTTCAGTGGATGTGACATCTGACTTTGATTCGGAGGGCGTATGTTCGAATCGTTCAGTCATGTTAATATCACGTGGTTCAAACAATGAAGGAAAAACATAATAAGGAAACCTGCATACCAGAGAATTTTCTCGATTCCCTGTGAAGTCTGTCAATCTGCATTAGGCCAGCATGGTAGACTATTAGCCTAGCCCCTCGCATTCTGAGAGGAGACCCATGCTCAAGAGTCAGCTGAATAAGGGTTGTTGACGGTGATGATGATAGACGACGACGATGATAATGATGGATTATGATGATGATGATGATGGACGACGACGACGATGATGATGATGAATGATAAATGAATGATAAAATAAAAAACCAATATAGTAAACAGACTAACTTTATTTTTTTAAATTACACACTATAAAAAGCCTAATAAAATAAAATTTATTTGATTTTTCGCCCTTATTTTAAGTTGTGATTTCTTTAAGAACTAAATAATATTGATATATTAAATTTTTACATTACGTTGGTACATATAATAAACCAATCTTCAAAAGGATATACAAGAACAATATTCCTATGAAAGTAAAACAAATGATAAATTTTTCTTTATATATATGTATATAAATAAAAGAATAGCTGCCAAATAAAATCTACTAATTATTATTATTTAATGTCCAAATAGTAGTAAACCTATATAGGTAGTAGTACTATTAAAGTACTAGGGTAGTACTGTTGTAGGTGTAACGCTTATTTTCATAAACTTAAAATTAGTTAAATAGAAAAAATAGAGACTGTTTTCAATAAATAACTTACAAAGTTAATTGGCGCTAAGTTAAAATAGGGATTTTATTAATTCGTTAAATAAATTTTATTTTATAAGCGTTTTATTTTATACGTAATTATAATATTGCACGTACGCTTCTAATTGACACAAATATTTTAAGTTAGATACTGAGTTCTTTTTTATACCTTCAATAACTCCTTATAGTTTGGCCCTTTTATACGGCGGAAGTGAAGTCATATGTAAGTATAAATCTAATGTATCCAATATTGTATTAAAAAATGGACGTGGAAAAGTTAACATAAACCTTAGTATGTCTACAGCGTAAGTTGTCAATCATCTAAACATTGATGTGATCGTACAAAAAGGAGATGCTCCATTTCAGGCCAGTTTATACAAAAAAAAAAAAAATAGGTTATCATAAAGCAATCGAACTAAAGAACACGTAAAATACAATAATGCAATCCCAAGTTATTGTGATACATACTACAAATATCATTTACTTCATTTGGCCCATGTCAAAATTGGAGACCGTTTATATGCTATACGAGTATATATTTTTTGACCATCTCCTGTTTAACAAGTTATGCACAATTGGCAAAACTAAAATTTTAGAATGGTCAAATACTTTTTGACTAATCTAAGTACTTACTATATCTATTTATTATTATATTATATATTAGCTATAGTAATTCAGATCACGTATGCCCTTACAAAAATTTGTTGATCATGTATGACGTTATAAAAACAAAACGCGTGCCTAAACTACCAGATTCCATTTGTTTTGAATTCTTATAATGCATGTAGCTTGAACTAAACTAAACTTCTTTGTAACTGAATACGAGACTTAATACCATAACTACGTCACGGTAATGATAACCTCGATCGAATACCAGGAGAAACACTTAAAAAACTAAGTAAAGTTGTTAATAACCAAAAAAGAAAGAAAAATAAAAGAATAAACTATAAAAAAAACAATACAGCCAAATGTTCACCATTTTCACCAGCTAATAAAACTCCATAATAAAGTGTAAATGTAAATTCTAAGTAAGGAAATTTAAACTCCTAAATCGTAAATATCAATTTACAATTAGACGATGAGCCAGTCAAATCCTAAGGCAACATAAAGGATGATATATGTATAGAGTTTCTGTGGTACATTCTAATCTTAATACTAGAGATTTAAGGATATAGATATTTTAAAGTCAGCCTTTATATCCCCTCCATTTTAGCGGTTGATTAAACAAAACTTCTAAAACGTGTATATTCAAAATATTTAGTCTTAATATACGAAAGTTCCAGATAATAAAACAATAAAAGGTAGCAATAGATCGATGGACATATTCATGCTAACGCAGTCACTATCGTCGATAGTGACCTATAGTACGTAATACGGTAGGTGCATTACGCATCGTCAATAAACTAATCTTTTTTAAAGAAACATAGAACAGGTACAGAAATAATATATTTGCAATTTATAAAAAAAAAAATATTTTAGCTACCAAAGCATCTTTATCTACTGCTTATAATATTAGTCACTCATACGTTAAAATATTTAGTTTAAATTGCCAGTCTCGAGTTAAGAAAATACCATACATTGTACATATTCATTACTGAATGAAAAAAACGCATGGCTAGAAAATCCTTTGTCATTCACTAGATTTATAAATATAAAAACAAAAAATAATCTCATTAAATTTGAAGTTTTCAATATATTCACCGTAAAATTGTAAATACCGTTATATAATAATCTATCTCTCGAGATTGTGAATACTGTCGATAGATTGTAAACCGCAACACATTGCTTACAATTTAACGTGTTATTATTAGGTAGATTGTAAGCATTTTTTATTTAAATGAAAAATACCTAACCTAAATTAACCTAACCATTGGTTTCTGAGCCACTCAAGTTCCGGTTATTAGGAGTATGTATGGAGTTCACAATCTATCGACAGTTCACAATCTCACGATATAGATTATAAACTAACGGTATTTACAATTTTAAGGTGACGCATACTATATATAATTTGAAATCTATGGTTTTGGAGATAAGTGACCTATGATTGAACGTTTTTATTCAATGCACTCGAAAATATGCCGGCAATCATAAAATATACTAAGTCATTTTGTCGTAAAGATTTACAAGAGAAAAAAATATGATTTATTTTAGAGCGGTATTAAAATATACTGTGAGACCGAAAATTATGCAGAAAACAATGATAGGACGGATTTTGTTTGCATTTAATTTAGTTATTGTTTATTATTACAAGTATCGTTAAATTTATTTAGTCATTAAAAATTTCATTATCTATGTATTAATAAACTATTATTAGTTGGAAGTATGAGTTATGAAAATTATAGGTTAATTAATAGTCAGTGAGTGTTGATAAAGTTATATAATATAAAGTACATTAGGTTATTAATGTGTAGGTTATGTTTAATGTCAAAAAGACTGGGATTTTAAGCAAAAAAATGACTTATTGTCTCTAAATATAATTTTTTAAAATACACAATATGGTGACTGATAGGACACTAATCTCCGGACCCTTTTACTAGTGGATTTCAAATTAAATGTGGATGCCACATTGAAAACTTACAAAATAATGAACCCATCTTGATTAGGTTGTGTTTGTTAAATATCTAGTCATAAAAAAGGAACGTAATTAATTAAAAGTGGAACAAACCCAATCCCTTTGTTCTACTTATAATTATCGCGTGTCATGACACTAGTATAGTTCAAGTTGCGGATCTATGTTATATATATATATATTTGTGCTGAAATTGACACAAATCCCTTAAATTTAAAATTCGTTTTGTTTATACATTTGTGTATAGTTAACGTTTTGGTGTATGGTATTAGACAATGGTAAATACAATTGAATATAACAGTTTTTGAAAGTAATGGGAAATTAAACACCCTCAGGTTGTACATAAAACAATGCAATATTGAAAATGGGCCTTATTCACTGTATGGTATACAAAAATACTTTATTTCTATGTGTTACTATCTAATAACACAGTCCTTGTTTATTCCGAACCGCTTCCGATTTTCCTGCGTCTTGATAATAATTACAGTACGCAGAAATAGCTTCAAGTTTAATCTTAATCTCAAGAAAATTTTAATCTAAAACAAATCATTTTAGAAATTACAAGCAAAATTCATCGCTTCTAATTTCTAATTATGAAAAAAGAAAAACATATTCACTAAATGTAAGTTTTTAAGTATCAACAGACCTTTAAAGGGGTCCCAAAATTGGTGACCTATAACCGGCTGCCATTTTGTACATTTACGAAAATTATGTCTCAGTTTGAGACCTATTTAAATCGAAAGAGTATACACAGAAGATCAGAAGAAGAAAAAATATAAGGTTACTTTGTTAAACAACTCCCAGGAGAAAAGTAAGTTTATTATTAGTAATAGATATCTATGTAACCGTGAAATTGTACATACCGTTACATTATAGTCTATATCGCAAGATTGTGAACTGCCGATAGATTGTGAACCGCAATAGTGCTTACAATTCAGTAGATTCAATTTTTTTTTTATTTGTACGTTCCCGAATACAAAAAATCCTAACCTAACTATTGGTTTCTGAGCCACTCAAGTTTCGGTTCTTAGGACTATGTATGGAGTTCACAATCTATCGACAGTTCACAATCTCGCGAGATAGATTATAAACTAACGGTATTCACAATTTCACGGTGACATATACATAAAACTTGAAATCTACATTATAGATATTAGTTTGATATTTTGATTAGTTTGACATAATATATTATACAGATTACTTTGTTAATATTAGTAATTGAAAGTTTAAACAAAATGATTTATAAAATTTAATGATCTTGTGGGTATTCTCTAACGATTTATAGAGGTCTCAATGTGAGACAGAAATTTCTGAAAAAAATGAGTATGGTCATAGGCCACCGCCCAGCAATCTCCGAACCCCTTTAGGAGTTATAAACATATGCAAATACTAAACAATAAACACGCGTTTACTATGTTACCTTCACTTTACATCAACATAATGGCGTTGTGCGTGAAGAACAGTAATAGAACTTATTAAATAACAAAAAATGGTTCAATACTATCGATTTTATCGCATAATACAGCACGAGTCGTAAGCACTTTACAGGACTCTCTATTGAACTGTCACAAATAAAATATGTAGAAATACATAATACCAAAACAGCTTATTTACAATATCAGTTAATTTTTCTGTATGCGTTCGGCGCGTGCTACATTTGCGATTAGATCTATATCATAAGACTCTATAGATTGGATCATCTTAATCATAAGATATATGACAGTATATGACAGTATATCATAAGATATATGACAGTATATCAGTATATCATAAGATATATGACAGTATATCAGTATATCATAAGATATAAGACAGTATATCTTATGATTAAGATAATATACAAAAAATAAGTACGTGCTATTTAGTCTTGACGTGAAGTGAGATCGTTGGACGTTGAAGATTCTTTACGGCGGGCTAAACTCAATTTGTCATCATCGTCGAGGTTCTCCCTGACGGAGACGGGGCGGGCTAGCGTACGTCCCAGCATACGCGCTTTCCACGACTCTAACCTCAGAACCTATTACAAAATTCTGTGACTTAAAATCATAAATTTAAAAATACAAAAACCCAAACCCAAAAAATACATGTACAATTCAAATAAATCTGTTGTTATGTTGGAGCACTGATGAATTTAGTGAAGTAAAAGTTAGTGAACCCTATGTAATAACATGATTTAAATTTTATGCACAAATAACTCGACTGAAATCAATAATTTCAAAAAAAAAAAAAACAATTTAAACTGTCTATCAAGTCTCCACAAAATGGATATACAAGTATAAATGAGAGTGCTCCATCATAACATCAGGCCTTTATCTTTCAATAGGCAAAACAATTCATGTCAAAGTTACACTCGTATGTGAGGAAGGAGATATAAACAATGATTCAAAAACTGAATTGGTCAAGATCATTGGTTATCCTTTTAAGTTTTAGAATCAAATGACAATAGATTTGTCTAGAGCTGGTGATTTTATCTACAAATGTACAGCAAAAAGTACGTTACGTTGATCATAATTTTGTGAACCATTATAACGAGCTTACGGCCGGATTCTATAATCATCCATCATTATCTGTAATATATGTAACAATCCAAATGCTTACAGAGATAAGAGGATGAAGTAGATCGATTATGAGAATTGGCTATAAGAATAGGCACTGACCGAGTTTCAAACTTCACACAATGCTCGCGTCGATTATTATTTGCCCAATTCTAACAGAAATATGGTTATAATTTATAAATTATAGTATGGAAGGTTGCAACTCACATAGGTTGAAACAAAATATGTATTATGAACATGGAATGCATTTAATGAGCTATCGATAAACTTCACGAGCAAGCGTGCGTAGTCTTTACGCTCGATGTGATATATCATACTTTGAAAATAACAAAGAAACATAAAACACATCTTACAGATTTATACAACACAAAGCAAGTGCATCTGTGTAAATACAACTCACTCTCAAGCACACATATTAATATTATGAAAAATCAATTGTTCTTTTTTAGAATTTAATCTTTAGTGTTGTTCTTATTAATTTATTATAAAACACGGCACAAGTGTAACGGAACCTTCACTCCATACCACTCATCCCTTCTCCCAACGCGCGATGCGAGCGGCTGCGCGCCGCGCCGCCGTTTCACAGTTTGGATATTGCCACGTTGCAAGAACCAGCTCATGACCAAGGGCTCAGTATGTATTCGAAACTAGTCGGGCATACTCCGACGTTGCATTACGCGAGTTTTAGCCGTGTTTTATAATAAATTGAACAATAGTTCCTTTAACACCACAATATGAACATTATAGAAAATTGTTAGTATACCAACAGTCCATCACCCAAAATCAACATTACAAAGTTTTATATACAATTGCATTTTTGTAAACATGCTGTTATTATGATAGCGCTGAAATTTCTTGAGAACAAAATAGGGGACATTATAATTTATATGATAGTAAAAGTAGGTTAGGTAAGTGCAAAAGTAGTTACATCATTGGTTGTTTCTGAAGCATCGTGACTGCGCCAATGTTATAAGCGATATTATATATATTGTATGACATGAATGTCTGTTGTGAAACGAGATAACAATACACCAAATGTAAATGTAAAGCTGAATGGAAACATTAGTATATCGGCTGTCGATGTAACTACTGATCCTAATAAAAAGTATAAGCATTAGTACATTAATGAAAAAATGTATTAGAATGAGGTGACTAGCCACACATGATGATCCTTCTACTGTGCTAAACTCATTATATACTAAGGGGCACAATTATCCGCCCACTTCAATAGATTCGTATCATATTAAAGAGGGCGGAGTATATTTGTGTGTACTATATCAAAATATTTAGTATATGTCCCTTAGGATATAAGCTTAACACAGTACGAACTAAACCAAAAGAAAAGCTAAAACGATGCAAATTTAACGCCACTTGTACACATAACCAAATGTTACGTCCGGACAAAAGACATATACTTTTTTATGATTAAATTACAACAATAAATACACATACATTGTCGACCGTTTCACCAAAAAAATAACCTACATACCAGTAAATATTACTATAAAAATTCTACTGTTTTATTTTTGTTAATTTCATTCAGACTCAATTGTACTCTAAAATACTAAACAACATTTTATCATTTTACTTACAGCGTCAGATACTAAACGTTTTACTATCTGGAAATTCGAGAAATATTCATTTTAATATATTTTTTTTGTATTAGAAAAACAAAAGTGAAAGTAATATACTGAGCAAGTTGCCGACGTACAAAACAAACCCGACGTACAAAGTGTACTGAAATAAAATTTAAAGTAGCGAGCGATGTTTAAAACAAACCAAAAGAAAAAAAACACAAGCTTCTAATGCTTCGTAATGAAGGCCAACACACAATATCAAAACATACTATAGTATACTAGAGGTGAGAACGATTTCGTACACCGCTGTGCCATCTCCACGGCTCTGCGCCAGACGTGGGGACAGGGTACTGTGCAGAGATAATGTATCAAAAACCGCTTTATTAACTTACTAGCGGACGCCCTTAGACATCTTTAATCCAGCCCTTACAGTAGTATCGCTATAAAAATGGAGCAACTTCTCCCGTTTTCCCAACACTTCCCTTCACTGCTCTGCTCTTACTGAGCGTAGTATGATGAAAAGTATACTATAACCTGCCCAGGAGTATAAAGAATAATTGTAACAAGTTTCGTTAAAATCCGTCGAGTAGTTTTTGTTTCTATAACGAACATACAGACACAAAAATTTTACTGATTGCATTTTTGGCATCAGTATCGATCACTAATCACCCGCTGATAGTTATTTTGGAAATACATATATATAAATACTGTACTACAGCCTTACTCGATGTGTACTGTTTACCAACATACTAATTAGAAATCAAGTTACAAAAGGTAATTTCATAACTCATATATTTTAAATTATTTCAATATATTATAATAATAACTACATCTAAATATTCTCATTAATCAAATTTATTTTTATTAACTTAAGAACAAATTAATTATAATAATTATTATGTGTGAAATAATTTATACCCTAATTTTTGGTTTGTTTGTTGGTAAACATACGTAGATACACATCGAGTAGGGTTGTAGTATAATATCATAAATGCGAAAGTCAGTTTGTCTGTCTGTTACCTTTTCACGGCTAAACCAAATTTTGTATAAAGATAAATTGTGCAAAAGATAGGCGACTTTTTATACTCAATATAATTCCCGTGGGAATAAAATTGAATTTCACGCGAAGGCCGGGCGTCCACTAGTGTACCAATATTTTTTTTTCATATTCAAAGTTAGCGAAGTTATCAAGCAACACATCTGCTTATAGTTATTTTACAGACCGCAAATAAACCCAAAAAGAAAACAATCAATTTTTTTTCAGTGTCTTTAGTCCATTCAGTCTAAAATGGTAGCGAGCTACTTTTGAAGTTTATTCGATTTTTACCTCTTACTGGTTTTCTTCCTGGCATCAAGAATTAGGTTGCTTTTAAGTGAGTTTGTTTTTATTATATTTTTTAATGGAATTGAGTATTATATTATTCTATATCCGAGTTCTTAGCTGATATTATATTTTTAGAATTGAATTTAATGTTTGAAAATGATAATCTAATTTGGGAATACAATGTTACCTGTAAAAAAAGCCCTTTGTCGAAATAGTTAGTGCTCTTATTGTGACTTATATACAAAGCATGTATTTTAATAGGTGCTGAACTTAAGTACTATTTAGTTGAAACTACGAGAATATACAATTAAAAATCAAGTATTGCAAGTTGAATCAGCTTGACTTTTAAAAGCGAGTTATCTTTTAGAATTAAAAAAAAAAAATGTTAAGCAATTCTTGTGATTCAACTAAATATTACTTGGTTCTAAGCAAAGCCAGGCACAGGATGTTAGTTTTGTTTTTATAATACGTTTCAAGTGCAATGGTGTGTTTATTTTTATTCGTACGAATTGTTATTATAATTTTCTCAAAAAAGACAGTGTAGTATCAAAATTTTCACTACTTTTTAAAAACACCCTAATAAATATATCTTAGTACAAATCACTTAATGTTATGGAAGTTGTGTACAATAATGTTATAAAAGTCAAAGTAAGAAGTATTAGGCTATAAGGGATAATTTATATTACAACTATTGCATTTATACCTATAATTATATATTAAAAAGTATGTTTTTGGCACAAAGAGATGTGAATGTGATCCTATATGATCATTAAGTACAAACTACAAACATTAATTATATCAGCCTTCGATATCGTTGATAATGCCAGTTGCAACATCTATCAAGTTTATTAATTGTAATATTCGGAATAATCGATAAATACTGTCATTTACACCTAATTGCCCTAAGTTTTAGTTTATCAAAATGCTAAAGTTATATTAGTTGCATCATTCCTTCGATTATATTGTAAAAACACAGTAATTTGACAAAACTATATGAGATTTGAAGGTTAACGACACCCTTTTTCTTAATTGTTAATTTGAAAATTTACGGTATTTTTATACAGAGTTAAAAACGCAAATTCCAAATTTTGCGAAAACTGTTTGCTTTGTATGAAAAATAGCAGGACTTTAGTATAGCCATTTAAATTAATTTTTATGCCTCAAGATCTGTAACTTATTCACTGCTTTATTTGGTGAAATATTTGCAAGAACTGTTATCAACCTTTCTGAGTTTACTGAATCTATAAAAAAGTTTGTTATATATTGTGTTGGTGCGTTTGTTGCGACTCTTTCAATTAGTCCGAGATTAACTTATAATTAGGTTAGATACACTAGTTAGTCGTGTGTCGATGTTACCTCGGCCTTGAGTTCCGCCACTTGTTCCTGATATTCACGAACTCGGTCCGAGTCGTCCATATTATTGCATCGAAGTTCACCCTCCGTTGCCATCACTTCGGTCTGGAACGTACGTTTTATTTTTTAACCGACTTCCGAAAAGGAGGAGGTTCTACGTTCGGCTGTATGTATGTTTTTTTTAGGATATACGGAGCATATAGTCAAAAATATTAGTTTGACGTTAAGTACATCAAGTATCATTGTAAAGTAACAAAATGGACGACAGCCTTTTTGACGTTTGGAAAATTTGAAAAAATACACAATTTTTAAATTAAGTTTTATAAAAAATCCTTAACTTTTATTAATTGATATCGATATAATTTAGGACCCTTATTCCATGTATTATACGAAATTACATTTTTTTTGTATTAAATTTGATATGAGTCAGTTACCCTATTAATAGTGAAAAAATACTCACTTTCATTTTATACTCAGAAACTTCATTCTCCAGTTCCGCTATTCTCTGCGCGACCTCCATATTTCTAATGTTGGCTTGCATGGATTCATATTTAGCCTGTTAATATAAAATAATATATTTCTCAATCATTCTCGGAAATTTTAGCGTTATTTTGACAACCTTCTTCGAGATAAATCGAAATTGCTGTACTGGTCGAGCAGCGGCCGGCAATAGTTGTATGAAAATCTATATCTGTCGTGTTAAGCGGCTAAATAAATTACTATGTAAAATCATATTTGTCGTGTAATTTAAAAACGGAACGATCTTCTACTCCGCAACATGGCGACCAAAGAGGTAACTTATCAAAGGTTTAATTTAAATTTCGAAATGGCTTGCACATAGAAGCTATTTAGTGAAAATAAATACTTTGGCGCGTAAAAAATTATTGTTATTAGTTGCTCGTCAACTTCGTCATTGGTTTTAAAATGGTATTACACTTAAAATTTTCCCATCAAATCTTGGAAATTTAGAAGATATACAACAAACTTCAACTTCGTTAGAATTATCTCAAACCAACATAATTCCCGGAAAATCCACATAAAATTTTAAGAATCGTACCTTCAATAATTGTATTTTCAAATAGTTTTCAAAAGTTCTGAATTGTACTACTTAGTTTATATTTGAGAAAGCCTTCAAGCCTTGGCCGCAACTAGGCATTGATGGACTTACGTATGTGTGCCTCGGCTTCGTCTCGGCCCACATTCACACGTTCGTCCATAAACGCCTCTTTTGCCGGCCGCTGCAGTAATGAACTATAGCTTGTCCCCGTTGTGGACAAATTAAATATAAAAAAGTCATGAGACGCTATAGCAAACTTTTCGATTACGTAATGATTTTATTATTAAAGTGAAATTATCAAGTTTTTTTAGATATAATCCAGGGATGGGAATTCCCTTTTACCTTGCTCTCTAGGTCGGTGTATTTATGTTGGAACTCCCTCTGGCGAGCTTGCAGTGCCCGCTCGCGTAGTAGAGCGGCATCCAGCGACTCACGCATCTTCCTCAGCTCGTCGTCCTGACGTTTCAGTTGATTCGTCGATACTTGTACCTGGGTGCGAAGCTCCATTTCCTGGTACACAAAATACTTGAATCAGAATCTCAAGAAGAAGAAGAATTTCATTATTAACAACCCATATTCGGGTTACTATTGAGCAAGAGTCTTCTCTCAGAATAAGAGTCTTAGTCCACAACTCTCTTTATGTGAGATTAGTATCACAGAAAGAGGCGGCGGAAAGGTTGAGAGAGGTTGACGTAGATTGTCATCTTATCCGCCGTAGAAGAGCAGGATTCAGGCGACTTACTCACGATTAGGGATGGCAACATTTCATAAGAAAAATATAGTATTTTATAGATTTAGATTTAAAGAAATATAGTACGATTAAAGAAAATATAGTACGTATTTTATATTATATTAGACGTCTCAAAATCTATACTAATATTATAAAGCTGAAGAGTTTGTTTGTTAATTTCTTTGAACGCGCTAATCTCAGGAACTACTGGTCCGACTTGAAAAATAGATATATATCTTTTAGACTATAAATCTTTTAGTGTTAGATAGCCCGTTTATCGAGGAAGGCTATAGGCTATATATTATTCCCGTATTCCTACGGGAATGGGAACCGCGCGGCGTGTGCTAGTCATTTATATGTAAGAAACGTTACATTTTATTATAGATATATGAACAGCCTCCGTGGCGCAGTGGTATACGGATTTGAAATTACAAGTCGGAGGTCCTGGGTTCGATCCCCGGTTAAGCCAATTGAGGTTTTCTTAATTTCCAGGTCTAGCTGGTTTGGCTGATGGCTAGTTACCACCCTACCGGCAAAGACGTAACGCCAAGCGATTTGGCGTTCCAATACGATGTGTAGAAACCGAAAGGGGTGTGGACTTACATCCTACTCCTAACAAGTTAGCCCATCTTCCATCTTAGTTTGCATCATCACTTACCATCAGGTGAGATGTAGTCAACGGCTACACTGTAAAGGATAAAAAAATAAATAAACTCACCATAAGTCTAAGCTCTTTCAATTCAGTCAGCGCCTCAACTTCTTTAATTTTAACGGTCATCAATTCTTCTTCCAATTTGTGCATGTCAGTGGACTTTCCTTCCCAGGCCCTTAGAAGTTTCTTCGGAGTCGCCATTATATCGGAGACCACGTTGGACTGCGCTGGCGTTGGCGGTGAGTCTTGTAGCTGCTCCTGTTCACAATTTGTACCAAAGATTTACTACTATAGATATGCTACGTGTCAACAAAATCACCGCAAAAGTGTTCCGAATTCAGCGTTTTCACTGAGCGCACACATAATTTTGTGTTTACCTACATTATATATTCATATATATATATATAGTTATTACACTTCCTAAACACACAACGCGCCATTGTAGACAATATTTAGGTATTGATTGTTTAAATAGCTTTCGTTATTTACAATGCGACTGAATAAAATTAAGTCAATTAGCCGCTTTTATCTGCTTCAGTTTTGACACGCTAGTGATATATCTAGTATAAAATATCGTTGAATAGCAAATTTAATACAAAAAGGTGCGGCCATGTAACACTGTGACGAACTAAGACTTCATTCAAAACTAGCGGATGCCGGGACTACGTCCGCGTGAAATTTTCTCTGACAATTTTCAGCCAAGTCGGTCCAACCAACTGGCTGAAGTTCGCTTGATTTTGACGATTTTTAAATCAGACAGACAGTTTTTATAATTTTATTTACATGTTTGATTAAAAAACGAAAAGTGATTTAATTTGTCTATAATCTTATTTTTGACGTGCCAACTTTTCGATGGAGCCGGCTGCACACTCGAGAAAAGATGATGCGTCGTTCCCTCGCTCTAGGGTTGTCAACTTTATTACAGGAAATAAAGTATATTCTGGTCTATGAAGATTATTTAACAGTATTTTAGAAAAACAAACATTTTCTTTTGAAAAATGCAACCATTTCATCAGTATTTTTTTATAACGTTGTCACGTTCAACTATCGTCAGTAAACCAACTTTATAGACAACCAATTTTTTCTCATTTAACTTAGCTTCGAAAGAAAATAATATATACTATATTATAAATAGCTAAAGTTTGTTGTGTTGAAGTAAGTAATTTACGGATTTTCTGAACCGATTTTGAAAATTATTTTATCACAAGAAAGCCACGTTATTTGCTAGTATCATCGGCTTTATTTGTATATAACTAAGCGGTTTAAGCCGCAGGACGTCTGCTAGTTGATATATAAGTGACATTTTGTGTACTTACTTGCAAATGTTTTTGCCAAGCTTCTGACAACTCCGCGACCCGCACTCTCAAATCCTTCAGAGAAAGGTTCGTCTCAGCGTCGCGTAGTTTAACGGCGATCAACTCGTCCTAGTTGAAAATAAAAATAAATAAATATTTTTTTATTTCCGCTAAAATTAACTTGTCTTAATTAACTTATCCAAGTAAGCTCGCTTGTATCTTAAAGTGCATCAATCTAGGGTGCGTTCTTTACATATCTCGTAGAAGAAACTTTGTCGATCAATATGTTTTTATTTATTTATTAAAATACAGAGTTTACAATAAAGTGTAAATTAAAACAACCACATAGGGTGGAGATATAGTAGGGGTAGGGAAGTGTAGGGTAGGGATAAGGAAAAAAAAGTGCACTTAAATCAAAGCGAATCTCTCTCTATCTCATTATATGTCAAACTAGTTTGATATAAAATGCTTTTAATCCAGTGAAGGTCGTCTTATATTCGGACCGTGTACTATTTAAAAAGGAAATACCTGCAAGTGAGCGACGTTGTTATCCACGCCCTGCTTCCTCAGTATCTTGTTCTCGTTCTCCAACTCGGCGATCCTCGCGTTGAGCTCTCGCTCGGCGGCCTGTCGCTCCGCCGCGTCGAGTCGTGCACGGACCAGCTCGCGCTGCAAACAACGCGCCAGCTCTTCGTCCTTCGCGGAGTTGCCCTCTGTGCCCTCTAGCGAGGACTGCCGCGAATTGTTCTGTGAAACAAGCATTAACAAACCCTCATAAAATGCCCTCTTCAAACTGAACTTTGGCGATCAGACAATTTTTTTTTTAAATATGACCAATATTCCTATTCCCCTCCAACTAGTCGGGAAATATTGTATTAGAAGTGGGCACGAAAATATACAAACGGGGCGGGGATCGAAACAACCATCCGACATCCATCGTGATGAATCCGACCGCTCTTACCGTTGAGCTATTCAATTACATTAATCTGTCATCATCATCATGTCAGCCGATAGACCTCCATTGCAGGACATAGGTCTTTTGTAGAGACTTCCAAACATTACGATACTGAGCCGCTGCATCCAGAGAATCCCTGCGACTCGCTTGATGTTGTTAGTCCACCTGGTTAGGTCAACCAAAACTGCGCTTTCTGTTGCGGGGTCCATAGTCCATCATCTTTTCAAACTATGTGCCCCACCCATTACCACTTCAGCTATCAAAAAATATGATAAATTCTCTTCAATCTAGTAGAATGATAAAATGTACAATTTACGACCATTAAAAAATACTGTCAAATAGCCTATTTAGTACAAACAAACAAACAATCAAATCTTTCCTTCTTATAATATTAGTATAGAAAAACAAACATACCTCGGCTAAAGTCATCTCTAAGCTACGTATTTCGTCCTGTGCAACGGCCAGCCGTTGCTTGATGTCCATGTTTTCGCGCCTCAAGGTGTGAACATCGCGCGCTAAGGCGAATGTCTCCTCTTCTCCCTCCGCCCTGTCCACTTGACCTTGCACCAGTCTCTCCGCTAAAGAAGAGCTCTCCTTCTCCAGGAGTTCCACCCTTTGCTTCAGCAGACGGTTCTCTTGGCGCAAACACTGTAGGAAGATAACTTTTGAAATAATGTTCGTTTATGGCAGAAATATTCGCATCACAACAGCGTCAAAGCATCAGGATAATATAGAGTAAAAAAGGTCACTCACTCACTCGCTCACGCACGCACGTATGCATGCACGGATGCACTCACTCACACACAAACGTGCGAAGGCACGCACGGATGCACTCACTCACGCACGCACGGACGCACTCCCTCACTCACACTCGCTCACACGCACGCACTCATTCACGCACGCACGCACGCTCGCACGTACGGACGCACGCATATACGCACGCGCACCCAAACACACACACAAATAAAATTAACGTCAATGTCAAACAGGCTCTATTGACAATTGACTATATCATCAGAAAAACACCGCATTAGAGAAATATCTAATTCGGTGTTTTTCTGAGCTGAGCTCGACTATCAAACATATGTATGTTTTTAAGATGGTTTTTATTATTAAATAATATATAATTAAAATGAATAATTGCATTGATAAAAATTACACTATTTCTTTTTTAATTGCGTAATAAGCATTGATAATAATTCTCAAATATTATTACTAATTGACATAATTGAAAGAAAACAAATGGGTTCTACTCTACTCACCCTAAGCACAGCAATGTCACTTTGTTCCTTAGTCTTTATGACCGTGTACTCTTTTTCTAACTTCTTCATTTTCTTGGGATTTACTTTGATGGAGTAAGCGATGTTCATGAACGCGTCCTGATCTGCTTCGGCCTTCGATGGAAGTTCCTTTTGCATGAACTGCGATCAAAGTCATTATAATCAGTATGATAAGACTGATAACATTATCAAAATGTGTATGTTTCACGTAATAAATTATAATTGACTATATAAATTGCCCTGTTAGTCCATTGGTTAGCCTATATGGCTTTAGATTACGAGGTCCTGGGTTCGAATCCTGGGTCTTGGGAAAATTTTCAATAAGAAAGTATTATGCAATTAGTCTGAGCCTACTTCACAATTCTGGGCAGTAGGCTGAGACTAATCTCTAACCAAAGAGGTAATGTTAGTATTATCATCAAAAACAACCCAAATACGGCTCACTGTTGAGCACGAGTATACTCAGAATTAGAGGGGCCTTAGGCAGACTTCACACACATAGAGAATTGAGAAAATTCTCTGTTGAGAACATTTCACAATTTAAAACACGTGATGTTTAATTTCTTAAAATTAACTAAAAAGTCGGAGGTGCAAGCCCCGGATCGGATTCGAACCTACGCCCTCCGAATCGAAAGCAGAGGACACATCAACAGGACTATCACGAAAAAAAACGTTCACTGCTGGACATAGGCCTCTTGTATTGACCTCCAAGCACAACGGTCTCGAGCCGCCATTGCGCTTTCCGACTTGGGGGGTCGACCAACATTGCGCTTTCCGATGCGCAGTCGCCATTCCAGCACCTTGGGACCCCAACGTCCATCGGCTCTTTGAACTATGTGGCCTGCCCATTGCCACTTCAGTTCCGCGACTGGCTGAGCTATGTCAGTGACTTTGGTTCGTCTGCGGATCTCCTCATTTCTGATTCTATCACGCAGAGAAACTCCAAGCATAGCTCGCTCCTTCGCCTATTTATAAGAAACTAGCGGACGCCCGCCCGCCGTCCAGGTGGAATTAAGTTTTTCACAAATCCCTCGGGAACCATGGATTATCCGCAATAAAAACAGCCTATGTGTTAATCCAGGCTATAATATATCTCAATACCAAATTTCAGCTAATTTGGTTCAGTAGTCGAGGCGTGAAAGAGTAACAAACATTCATATCATCAGAATCATCAGTTTTCGCAAATCTCGAGAAACCATGGACTTTTTCGGGATAAAAGTAAAGTAGCCTATGTGTTAATCCAGAGTAAAATCTATTTCCATTCCAAATTTCAGCTAAATCGCTTCAGTAGTAGCGGCGTTAAAGACTAACAAACATCCAAACATACATACAAACTTTCGCGTATATAATATTAGTAGGATTACTTACTATGAGTATATTTTCCATATCGCGGGACAATATCTCGTCCTTGCCCAATGTGAGCAAAGCGAGGGCAACTTTGAATACAATCTCGATCCCCTCAGATAGGAATACGTCCATTATGCGACACGCAAGAGGAAGTGACAGGGTCGTCGCGAACAGCGTCAGAAACCAGCTACTGGCGTATATAGAGGTGTTAAAGCACTGTAAAAAAAAATATTTTCACTAGCCTGAAAAACTGAAATATATTTTCACTAGCCTGAAAAACAGTTTTTCACAAAAAAATGTGAATTTTCCGGGATAAAAATACCTATATTTCGATGGCGGAAGCGGAAGGATAAAAACCTGTATCGGAGACGGAATTTTTCTATATGTACTATTTGTACCTATAGTGCATACCCTAGTTAAAATCCTTGTGCACGCCATTGCCCCTACCCTACCCCTAAGCTTTCCTATCTTGCAAGTTGGACCAAACTGCACAGTGTGAAAATTTGATTAAAATTAGTCGAATAGATAGGAGTCCATCGAGGAAAACCAATGTGTAATTTTTTTTTTAATTTACTAAGATAATATCATCACCAACCTGTGATTGGAAGTGGACGTGTAGTTCAGGTATCAGCTCCTGCACTAGGTTTTCCAGTTGGAACATGCAGAGGCCCAGCTCTGCCATGCTCGGCTTGAACATGTCCCGCATTCTGTGGTGCTGCATGATCGTTAACAGGACAGCAAAAGCTTCTTCCTCTGGCATCTGTTGAGAATACAACATTTATACAACTTCAAGAATAATATCAGTATCATTATAGTATAAGAGAGGTTATTATTTTTAATTGAAATAAAATTGCTAAAAATCTATCAGGGCGAAATATTCAAAAGAATACAATTTATTAAGTTATGTTTTGTCTCTTACAACAGACAAACAAAACAAACATACAAACTATCATATTTGTAATAGTTAATCTATACTAATATTATAAAGCTGAAGAGTTTGTTTGTTTGTTTGATTGAACGCGCTAATCTCAGGAATTACTGGTCCGATTTGAAAATTAGTCCCCGTATTCCTACGGGAACGGAAACCACGCGAGTGAAACCGCGCGGTGTCAGCTAGTATGAGTATAATAACAATAAGTACATTACAATTTAAATAAAATTATTAATGTATTGAGTAGTAATTTATTCGTTTATTGGGTTATTGATATACTGATTATGCTCGGTCCACCTAGTGGGGGGAGGGGGGGAGGTTTTGCTGGCGGCTCGAGACCATTGTGCTTGGAGGTCCATGCATGCAAGAGGCCTATGTCCAGCAGTGGACATCCATTGGCTGATAATGCTGATGATATTGATTATTGTATTGAGTGTTGACGTATACATACCTGCATGAGCAATAGCCCGACAATGAATCCGGATCCCTGGCAGTAGCCAACCTCCCTGTCGTGAAGAGAGTACGCTTTCATCACATTGAAGAGTGACTCCTGCCCGAGGCCGTCCTTTTCTTTGAAGAAGTCATGCTCAGGGTAAGTGCGCGCTATGTCTCGTCGGATCACCTTCTCACATGCGGACTTTGCC
Organism: Bicyclus anynana; assembly: GCF_947172395.1. Classification (NCBI taxonomy): domain Eukaryota; kingdom Metazoa; phylum Arthropoda; class Insecta; order Lepidoptera; family Nymphalidae; genus Bicyclus; species Bicyclus anynana. The sequence continues at coordinate 15,185,050 of NC_069110.1, read as the reverse complement.
TGCAATAGAAAAAAAAGATATAGTCTGTAACAATGATGTTAAATACTATTAGATGTGTTATTAGGTCATGAAAAATGAGGCGCTGAAAATCAATGTTAGTTGTGGTCAACAACGAACGTTATTTAACCTCTTATTGCATGAATAATGAAAGAGATGGAAATAAAATTATTTTTTGATGAAAATATATTTAATGTACCATATCTATAGTATAAAAATTATCATTGGTCAGTAACAATCATTGATAGGCGAGTCCGGGATGCGAAATTTGCAGTTACTAGAGCGTCATTGGAATCGATGTATGTGTATTGAAATAAGACCCACAATGCTGCTACAATGCGGTTTGGCGGGCTTAAAGTGATAATGTTTCGACTATATATTATAATGATCACTATCAGGTGTTAATGATAATGACTTGGAACATTGGGCTCGTGCCTCTCGTGCTCTCTGAGGCACGGGGGTGTAACACCACCAAATAACTAACTGCGGGCGGACTCGAACCCAGGACCTAGTGATCTGAAGCCATATAGGATATCCAATGAACCAACGAGGCAATTTCCAACCAGGTTCAAATTCACCCATACACTAGCCAAAGACCTACTTAAAAAAACCTGGTGCTTAAAATCACCACGCTGTTACATAGCCCGCTGAAATATATGATTAATATATCAATAATTAAAAAAGAAAAATATATGTTTTCCAATCGGATCAGTAGTATAAAAGTATACATATAGAGAAAAGAACAACCTAAAAATAATCATAAAAAAAAATCATAATCTCATCTAAATCGGGTTAACCAGATCATATAAAATCACTGAAACACACACACTGTTTTGTCTGTTTGTCTGTTACTTTCGGCTAAGCCGATTTGAGTGAAATTTAGTATACAGAACCTTTTATGAACTCGGTTAAAAACTGACAGTTAAAAGCAAAATCATGTCACCTCACCCTGATATACGTAGCGTACAATCTTTTGTCAGCAGATTGGTCGACTCCAGCTAGCAGCTGCCATACGATCCCTCTGAAGTGGTGAGGCACGCCCTGGCGAACCAGCTCTCGTACGAATGTGTTTCGGCGACGCCATTCATTCTCCCAGTTCCCGACTAGGCGACCCCACAGACCCCACAAATCTTCCTCCCCATTAATACCGCCTCTAGCCTCTTCATGGCTTGAGCTGGAGGCTGGGAATGAGAAAAATAACACGTACGTTAGGCTTTTTGGTCAATTATAACAAACAAACACACAATATACAAAAAAAAACATCGATTACACGCGAGTAAATTACGCGGCGCACGGCAGCGGTTGACGTCTCGACTTGACGCGAGCCCTAAGGCGACTAACTAATAACTAAATATGTAATAACTATCTGCAAAACGCTTCGCAGAGTATGGCATCATTCGCTCATGCGCATGCGCAATGCGTTCCTCTGCTAGAGGCCGGTACTCCTGCGCCGTGCGTAGGAGTAACAGCATTTTATTATTACTAAATGACAAATAGAAACGAAAATAAAATACACTTCATTGTACACTATAAAACGAGAAAGACACATAATAATTTAGTTAACAATATAACCATTTCGTTGAAATATGACTAGTACAGTACAAGACGAACCCCTAAACTGAAATATAATCATTCTAGAATTAAGTAACTTTGAAGCTATTCAGTCCATCATTAAAAGTAACTTAATATAACCGTAACATCTTACGTGTTTCAATATGCTTTCGAGAAAAAAATACTTTAATCACTTCATAAAACGAATAAGCACTAGGTTTTAACAAATATTCAAAATAATTAATCGATCTTTACTTTATGAGCGATTTCTTTGAAATAATTGCAACAAAACCACGTTACACTCGGTAGGTTATATACTCATCCAAACGATTATTATAGCTACATTGCTGCTAAACGTCTATTAAATAATAATTTAGTTACAATAAACATGGTAAAACGATTAAAATGATGCACGCAGATTAAACTGTTAACAAATTGTGAAATAAAAAATGGCCGCATGCGTCTCTGCATAATGTAATAGTTTGGTGCACAAATAACGAATAATATCATTAAATACGTTTATATATTGATAAGTACGTGTTCTAAATTAGTTAATATTTAAGAATATTTAATGGAAACTAACCAAAAGCACCGAAAAACGACCAAGATGAACGCGCCATTGCTTCTCGCGCCGCCACCGATGAAAAAATGAATGGGTTTCTTTCACAAAGTAAGTACCTCACAAATTTCAAATTTTTACAAATACATTTTAGTAAGTACCTACATAATACCATAGACAACAATTAAGAACGAATATAATTTTGTTTTAAAATTCGATGTTGTCCACAACTTAAAGTTGTTTTAAAATTTTAAGACTTCCAAATAGAAGGAAATTTGTTTTTTTAATTTTCTAGACAAATTTGATAATTGACCGAGTTGAAAAGTTACGATTCTTAAGCCGGTTCCACCATAACTTACCGGATAGTTTATATGCAAACTTTGTCACTTTCTTACTTTATGCCAAATGAAAAAGACAAAACATATAAGCTATCTAATCCGATTCTTCAGGAAGATGGTGCAACTGGTTTTAGGCCGGGGCTTGCATAGGCACAGAGTGTAATAACACTGCCAAAAAACAATATGCAATGTTTGAAAAGGAATAATAATAATTTACAAACAACATATTTTCAGCGCCATTACAGAGCATTCAGTCCAGCGTTGGAATATTGAAGTCGAACATATGTCATATTTTAATGAATGTTTTGTAAGACATCATTTTTCATGTTCGGCTTCAATATTTTCGTTGTCTGGGAGAGATCGCTTTAGCGATAAGGCCGCCTTTGCATGCTATTCGTAGTTTCACTTTTATATGTTGTTTTGTTTTTATTTTTTCATTTTATACTATATTGTACTCGTATTTTAATAAATATTTCTACTTCAACTTCGGGTCTTGTATTCAACCCGTATGTATGTTATCTTACATTTATTATGTATATATGTATGAATGTGTGTATGTGTGTATGTACAATTAAATGTATGTTTATATATGTATGCAAGTTTGTATTGCAGCTTTTTATATAAAACATTCATTCGATTTGGATGGGATTTTGGTTTAAAATACTAATAAGTTACTTTTCACTCAAAACAATTTATTACATGTGCTTTGTGGTGGCGTAAGAAGTTTGTTTGATAATTATTTTGCATAATTAACAAGAACTCTGGTTGTTAGTAGATCTACTTCAGACAGCGTACAAATATCGAAAATTTAATGTTAAGTAGCCGTATTTAGACTAACTAAAAATAATAATTTAAAAATCCGTAAATATATAATGACGTTTCCCTAACTAAGTCGAATCTAATGACATTATTTCACTTCCACTAAACGCTTACTGCAGAGTATCCGACATACTCCTACAAACATACGCTAAAAACATAATCCTCCTTCGGCAGTCGGGTAATGGAGTCCAAAATGTTCTATTACAGACCGGTGCGCGTTTCTGACCGTTAACAAAGTGTCGATCAAAAATGATACCAACAAAATGATTTACAAGAAACATTTGTACATATTACTAGTGCGTTGCCCGCGACTTCACCCATCAGAAAATCAATGTATACTTTAAACTCTTTTAACAACAATATTTTTGTTATTAATATTTTTCATTTTTCAACCTATATTCATGATAATTGGCATATCACAAAAAATATAAATAATAATGCGTTTTAAGAAGAATGAAAATTGAATTAATTTAATATGCAGAAGTGGTAATCTATCTGTAATTAGTATGATAAGTCATCTATACTTATAATAAATCTGTAGAGAGGTAAATTCTGTACATGAAATATATTTCCAAAACAACTATCAGGTGATAAGTAATCGATACTGATGCCAAAAATGCAATCAGTAAAATTTTCGTCTGTCTGTCTGTCTGTATGTTCTTTATAGAAACAAAAACTACTTGACGGGTTTTAACGAAACTTGGTACAATTATTGTTCATACTCCTGGGCATGTTATAGTATACTTTTCATCACGCTACGATCAATAGGACTAGAGTAGTGAAGGAAAATGTTGGGAAAACGGTAGAAGTTACTCCATTTTTTAAGATTCCGTCGCGTGTGAAGCCTTAATGGTTAAAGCTACATAGAAATCATCTATGACGGAAATGTTTTCCGTAAAATTATACATCTAAAAAACATAACAGCATATGTCTATCTCTTATGGTTGATTCGCAATAACACGTGCAACTCCCGATAGCTTTTATTTGTCTACTGTTACGTTTATAACACTCTCATTCATCCCTAATTAATGTCGATATTTCGTGAGATTTTTAATGTCGATATTTCGACCCAGTTGCAAAAAAGTTAACATTATTACCTATCCAACAAAAAAGAATCATATAACTTGGTAAAGAAAACATCTAAGTTATACATGAAATACGCTAATAAGCACTGATAATTTTTTACTATAGATTGGTTACGTCCCTACAAAATCACCGCAAAAAGTGATCCGAATAATATAATAGGCTACAAAACAGAGTGCACACATGCACAATTTTGTCTTTAATTCCATTATTTATTTATCTATAAATATAAAAATCAATCCATATATCTTTTGGTCACGCCATCACGCGTGAACGGCTGGACCGTCACTATTTTTCTTGTTTTTTATCCGTTTTTTTTTTTAAATCGTTTAAATTGTGTGGAAAATTAGAAATAGGGGTAGGGTAGGGGTAAGGGTAGGTTAGAGGTATGGTAAGGGTAGGGTAGGGGTAGTTGAAAGTTTACATCGAGTTTCACGCGGACGAAGTCGCGGGCGTCCGCTAGTGCATTTATAATTGTTCTCTTTTAAAAGAAGAAGTCGCAAGCGTCCGCAAGTATAAGATAAACTTGTTTTATACTACAAGAGGATTATACTATGTTCATAAGGTTCTCTATTAGGAAAAAAAATCTTTTGTAGGTTTGGGTGTACTCGTCTATAACAAGATCTATAATATAATATTATAATACAAGATCTTATATAAGAAGATCCCCAAGACTGTGATGGACCTGCCAATGCATAGCTTTAAGCAATGTGTTAAAAAACATTTGCTTAGTCGAGGTTACTACACCTTTGACGAGTTCCTTAACGATAAAGATGCTTGGAGGCCGTTGGATCAGCTTCCACCTTCACACAGGAAGTAAAACTATAAGAAATTGTAATGTTGTCATCAATTGTATATTATAAAATTGTATGTTTTTTTTCAAGAGCAACTGTTGAGTTTCTTGCCGGTTTCTTCTCAGCAGAATCTGCCTTCCGAACTGGTGGTAGAATCTTTACAAATAGTCAACTGACATATCAAAAGTGCTTGTAAACTGAGCCTACTTGAAATAAATGAATTTTGAATTGAATTGAAACTTATCGCCGAGCCAAGCAAAGCTTATTAAAGTTGCAACGACGATATGGCTGCAAAACATTTGAAGTTGGCCTGAGTAAGTGCATGTGCCCATGATTAGAACATTGTCATCACTGGCCGTTGTCACCCTCAGGGATGCTTCTGCGCTGACGCCGTGATGGTGACGCATGACGCCGTAGTATTCCCTCATGGAGCCATCGCACTTACACAACACGAAAAAAAAATGTCCCCCAATGATAGATGGAACAAAGGTAAAGTTTTTGGGGTGAGTCACACTTTGTTCTACTGTACATATTAATTTTGCCGAGTTTAGGAGTTTTCGTATTTCAATGAGCTTTAAGCATTGAGTTTTACGTGGCTTCGTTTCATTGTTGAGAATAAAGTGAGCCTATGGCTTTATCAAATAATAGCGACTTTGTGAAATTCGTACCACCTGAACTTTAGAAATGTGAATTTATTTTTTAATTTACCGTTTTTTT